>NC_141542.1:94290000-94457500 GCF_021556685.1 Rattus norvegicus
TGAGGGGATAGGGGACAAAGGGCACAAAATTTGAATGATGCAGGATGTGTCAGTCAAGAGACCCCATGTGCGACAAGAATATTATAGTTGATGCTACTCTCTACATTGGCCATTCTTGTTTTTCTTTACTTAGGAAAGCTATGCAAGTTTAATGTCAGATAGCGTTCGACCCAGTGAAATGCCCCAACAATTCCTAGTTACACATCCTCGTGCTCAAATGCTC
Source organism: Rattus norvegicus (assembly GCF_021556685.1). Lineage (NCBI taxonomy): Eukaryota > Metazoa > Chordata > Mammalia > Rodentia > Muridae > Rattus > Rattus norvegicus. The sequence continues at coordinate 94,290,224 of NC_141542.1, forward strand.
CACAACGCCTGCTCTGGTTCTCGCCCACTCTTCTCTTTTGTGTTTCGTCTCTCAACTTCTCTCTGCACATTTCTTCCTTGTCTTTCTGATCCGCTGTACCCTCCCTCCCTCCTTCTCTCCCAGGCTGCCATTCTACTCACGTATTCCACTCCCAATCCGTGACCCTGATGCTTCACACAGACCCCCAGGGAAGTTTGGGGACTGCCATTAATCTCATAGGGAACAGGCCCTGGAATGTTCGTGAATCAAATTCTTCATCTCATTATATAGGTTAATAAGCTCCTAGAGCGTGTTCAGATGCTATGAAATATTAACGGTGTGACCCAGAAGTTGGAGGCTGAGGGTGTCTTCCGCTGAGCATATTAGGAGCCCTTGCTGACTGAACATCAATCAGATATTAAAACAAAGAATTTGCAAATGGATAATAAAAGCCAGCAGAAGAATATCCGATTTCAAAATGTCTGCTGCAGGAATCGGGTTTTTCGAAGAATATCCATTACTGCTTTCAGGAATGCACATTCAAAGGTAAATGTGTACCTAAGTGCCTGATGAGGAAATAAATAGCAGAAATCATTTTGGACTTGGAGAAATGAATCATGAGGTACATGTTCGGTGACAGAGTCTCTTTAGTTACCAGTATCTGATTGATAGTGGGTGAGCGGAATTTCACATAGATTCACTTCACTTTATTTTATCAAGTTTATTTGTGTGTGTGTGTGTGTGTGTGCGCGCGCGTGCGCACACATATGTGGTGTGTGCAGGGGAACACACACACACACACACACACACACACACACACACACGTGCGCGCGCTATGGTGTACATGTAGAAGTCAGAGATCAACCCTGTGGAGTTTCTTCTCTCCTTCCACCTTTACATGGGTTCTGAGGATTGAACTTAGGTCACCACGCATGTGTGTCAACAGCTTTTACATGCTGAGCCATCTTTCCAGTTCAGTTTCCAGTTTCAACTGATTAGACTTGCATCTTCCTTTGAACCCATATAAAGCAAGAATTCTGCTTTACCTTCCAGAACAACAAAGGTATGAAAGTAAAACCAAATCCTTTATGATAAAGATTCGATTTGATGTGTTCCTCACATACAGACAAAGTTGCCCTTTACATCCAAGTATTCTGATTGACCTCAGCTAGTAAGAGTGGAAAGTAAAGCAAAGGAATCATAGAAGGGTTCATTTCTTGGCTTGTCTGAGTTGTTTATTTTCTTTTGGGTGTGATAAGACGCTTCATTGGTGCGAAGTTGCCATTTTAGGAGGGATACATAGCTCACTGGTTCAAGTAAGGAAAGACGGAGCCAGAAGTTTCAGGAAATCTTAAAACTGCTCACTTGTGTAGCCACAAGCATCACCTTGCCCAACTAATTCCTCTGTGAAGAGATGCCTTTTCTCCCTACACATTTGAGTTCCTTCTGCAAATGTGTAGGTAGGATGGGCAAAGTTTGCCAGCAGAGGCTTAGTCAGAACCCACGAACGAGTTTTTCCCCTTTTGCTGACTCACTGTGACATTTGAGGGGCGAGCCTGGAGACTTTTATGACTATCTAGACTTGTTGCCCACGTAGAAAGATCAAGAATTTTTACATGCTACCAATACTGTTTTCTTATGCAGATTTTGGTAAAGGGCCGTGTGAGCTCAAAGGTACAGAGAACATTTTTATTCACTTTCTCAGTTTTACTAGCAGCCACTTGACACCACACCATGTTACATGAACTTTTGTCAGTGGAGGGAAAGGTCTTCTTACTAACAGCAACCAATAAAACTTGCAATAAAACTTGTTTTTTAGTTACGCCTTGAAATGTGAACTCTGTACCCAGAGAGGCAAGAACCACCGAGGGACCAAGGTGGAAATTCTACAGATCTAGCATCATTGAGCCATGAGCCAATGTTAGCAGCCTCCTTCCAGGGGCATGATGATAATGAGAAGAATCCCTGGCCAGCAGGTCCACTGTGCTATAGATTGACCATGAAATACCCCTCCTCCCCACAGGCTAGTTACATGGTAACATGAATACTTGGTCTCCAGATGGTAGTCTATTTTGGAAAGTTCTAGAAAGCTAGAAGGTTGTGCTACACTGGAAGAAGTAGGTCATCGGTGGGCAGGTCTTTGGGGTATATTGTTTTTAGATGTTTCCTGTGTTGTTCTCATGTTTCTGTCTACTATGCTATGAACAGAACCAAATCCTGTTTTGTATGTATATACATGTTTGTGTGGCATATGCAGGTGTGGTGGGTAAGCTCACCCATGTGTGCATGTATGGAGGCCAAAGGAATACTTTGGGTGTCTTTCCTAATCTCTTGTCATCTTAGCTTTTGAGACAGCTTCTCACTGAACCTGAAGATCACCATTTTGGCTAGAATGGCAGGCAGGCCAGAGAGCCCCCTAAGATTTATCCATCTTTACATAACATTTGGTTACAGATGGGCACTGACATATACATCTTTTGCAGAGATTTGGGAACTCAGAACTCAGGTCCTCTCACTCAAGCAGCAAGCACTTTACCCACTAAGCCCTCTCCCCTGTGTCTGTCATACACTGTTAATCTCCATATTTGACTCAGGTATACCTGGCAAAGCAAATATGGACTGGACCTGTTGAAACCACAAGCCAAGATAAATACTTCCTCTCTTAAGGTTTTCTGCTGCTATTTTGTCATGAGGATTTAAAATCACCCAACACATACTTTATGATAGGTTTTCCATTTCTGATGCTAAACAGACACAGTACACTGCTGGTTCTCAAGTAAGGTGAGGACCCATGGATGAGGAGACTTCAAGGGCTATCGTAATAGCAATCATTTAAAACCCTGCTGCTCAAATTTGCTTAATGAGCTTCAGAACTATATGTATCAGGTTGTTTAAAAGGTAGCCCCAGACCAGCCTGGTCTACAGGGTAAGCTCCAGCACAGCCAGGGCTAAATTATCACCAAAAGGTACTACGAGACAGATAAATTATACATGATATATATATCATATCTATATATGATATATATGGCATCTCCAGTTTTATTACCAACTAATTTTTCCCCTAAATCTATTTGTTTCATATAGTGGGACTTACTCAGACCCGCCAGTGATATAAATAACAACATGAAGGCTTTTTAATATTTTATATCTTAGGCTTTTTTAGTTAGGGCAGTCTCCTAGGTACTTTCCACTTAACCTTGCTGACGAGCCTATATCCTGCCACATGGTTAGTTCTACCTTCCTGCTTTGTTCTGATCCATCCATTCAATTTTGTGTCCACTGGCTGAATCTCTATCACTTATTTCTTCTCCCAGAGTCCCTCCCTCTCTTTGAAGTTGCAACCTCCACTTCCTGCTCTGCTATTGGACACCGGATCTTTATTACAACCAATCAAATACAATTCTAGATTGCCTTAGGCTGGTGAGGAAGAATGAATATTTACAGAACAGAAAACCTAGTAAGGGACCATATAAATGGCAATACCAGAATCCTGCCAGCATTTAGCGCTCTACCAGTTCAGAAATAACAATTGAATATGTAGAGACATACCTTCACATGAGGTACCCCAATAGTTTCAGTCCTTCATTTTCCTTAACTATTGCTCTATGCCACTGGGGCTAGAAGTCAGGGTCTTTGGTGTACTGACTAGGTAAATGTCCTCTCCGTGAGCTACATTCTCAACACAACTTCCTAATGTTAATTGATAATTGCATGGGTTTTAGCTGTTGAAATTAGAGTATCATCATTCAGTGGTAGTCTGTTGGGCTTGAATGATGTCAAAGTTTGAGACCCATTAACCTCCTCTATCCTACAGAAGTTTTGTTTCCCCTTCTCTTTGAGTCTGGAATACACTCTCACAATGAGCTAAGGGTACAAAATGTACAAACATATACAGTTATCTCTTTCCCATTCATCTCTCCTCTTCCCATATCTTTAGACTCAAAACCAAGGAAGAGACAGGGCATGAGAAGGCTGTAAATCCTGCCCTTTAGGGCTCTGCTCAGCTTCTTGGCCTTGGGAAGGAATGGTATTCCTGCAGAGGGCTAGAAGAACCAAGCATCTGGGTGTATTCAGCAAACAAGAAAACTGTAGGGCCACATGTCTCAGAGGGAGCTATGTGAGGACCAAATCTCTGGAGATGTTTGCTTTAGTTTACCAGCTTATATAGCCTAACTCCATCCACCTGGGTCTGTCAACATGTAACCCCTAATCTATGGCCACAGCAAAAGTGTCAACACTAGTCAGAAACAGACAAGATACAACTTCATCATCAGCTACAGCAAACACCCACACATGCTGGTAAGTACTACGAAGTGTTAACCATAATTCATTGCGGAAGGCCAGGTCTCTAGCTGGTGTTGCTACTTTAGAAAATCCTGGAAACTAGAAGGAGGGTTTTAGACAAGAAAAGGAAATTCCTAGGGAGTATGTATTCGTGAGCTGGATCTTGTCTCAGGCTTTCTGTCTCTGTGCTTCTTGTGTGATGTAAGTTGAGTTGCGTCAGCACAGATGTAGATACATCAATCCAAATGACTGTGGATCAAACCTCTGAAACTATGAGCCCAAATGAAGTTTCCTCCTTTTCCTTTAGGTATGTGACCACAACAAAGAATGCTATGACCAACACAAGAGGGATATAAGACCCATTCATAAAAGCAGCATTGGAGCAAACCGTAAGGCTGACTGGATATGGGGCTCAGAGTATGTTCAGACTATACTTTGCCCATCACCTTCCTTCTCAGGAATGCCAGCCAGCTTCTCACAGTGGCTCACCAGCCACTTACTTCTCAGCTCAAACCTAGAGATAAAGTCGGAGAGCAAAGCAGACCCCAGTGAAAAACAGTAAGAGTTTCCTGGAGCCATCCAGGCCGGCCTTTGTATAAATAATAACAATAACAGTTTGTAGCCACTGGGTTTCTAAGATGACAATCCACATACTGAAGTAATGAAGTGGGTTTTTTTCCTCTTCAAGCTTTTAAGTTCAAACTACAGATCTTATTATTTTACCCATAAATCTAATAAAAATTTTAAGAGGCACTTTACAATTTTGGCAATTAAATTCCTTTAAACCGCATTTATAAATGTAATACATACGATTTTCTTTTTAAGTACTTCAAATACTTGACTAACAAGCACAACTTTTCCAAGTACTGAGAAGTTCTTATAAATCTAATAAACTAAGCTCGGTGACCTTTCAATTCTCTTAAACCTTTCAGGGCTGTTTACAAACTTAGCCGGCTGTTCTTAGAACCTTGGACTCTGAAGATTTAGCCTGAAATCAACTCCTTAATTAGACACACAAACTAGAATCACATTGGCTAATTACAAAGTTGACTGCGCCAGAACCTCTTAAATATTACAGATCCTTTATGGACGTTACGAATGGTTCAACTGCCAGACATACAAGGATCATCTCACGTTTAACGTGAAAATGTTAGAGGTGTGGACTTTGTCCACTTCATTCCCTATCTGGTTAATTCTACAACCTTCCCGTGTTAGAAACAGCAGAGAAAGCCCCAGGTTTTTAATTCCTAGAACACTGAAACTTTGTTCTCCCTTACTGCCATTTCTCATTAAATCCTGGATTTAAACATAGACCCCAGAGCTCTGGAACTAAAGACATCAATTCTCTCTGCTCAGAGTTGCACGCCTTTGTAAACATCCTGTAGTCAACAGAGCTGGCTCAAGTCCTAGTAGTGAACCACGTTTTAGTTGGAATTAGTCTCCTGGGCTGAAATCAAACTCTTAACTAATTTCACCCTATTTCTTTCACTGATTTCACCCAGTCATGAATTTAGTAACCTCTCTTCTACAGATGGCTTCACTGCTTGGCTAAATTCGCCTATCTCTTAACTGTCTGGTTTTCATGCTCACTAGATGGTGGTCTGTAGCTATGACAGGGATGGCAGCAATAAGAACGCTGGCAATTTGAGTTAAATGACTACATACCACGCCAGGTGAGTTAAACATCTGGTTATAAGTCCTTTGTTCCTGAGTCCGCAGTCAGGGTAATAAAGTAGATAGAGAAATAGTCACTACTGTGGATGGAGAATAGTGAGCCTGTGCAGGCTGTCAGCACCCACACACATTCTTGGGAGGGGCAACCAGTTTGCAGACCATGACACCTGCTGATGTGTCCCTCCTCAAAATCCGCTGACAAATAGCCATCATTTATACTTGTGGGCCTATAACTCAAATCTTTAATGGCCATAAGGTCTCTTATAACAGCACCATTAAGCCTAATAAATCTCATCTCTTACCTTTTCTCATGTTTGTGTGCCTCTGTTGGATATAATCAATAATTTACTATTCTTTCTTTACTGTGCTGTAAGTTTCCATTCATTCCATTCTTCATACATGTCCAGCTGTTCATCGACAACATCCTTTCCTGCTTCACTGTCTATGAAGTTCCTATTATCATGGCAGGAATCCATTCCACAATCCACCCCCTTACCACTACTCTGCTCCTTATCTGAACCATTTTCCAAGGCTTCCTAGCGTCTTTGTGAGTTTACTTAACCCACATCTCAGTGTGGGGCTGCTGTATGTCTTGTCATCATGCCACTTACCATTAAACTGTCAGATGCTTGAAGGCAGTGTCCCTAACAACCTCTCAGGACCTAGCCCATGGGCAGTCTCATTAAAGACCTCTACCATGTGGCCTTCAGAACAAATATTACTGCAATATAGTGATTAAGATGAATTCTAGTATACAATAAAAACTGGTAGTTTGTGTTTCAAAAGGGAAAAGATTAAGAACAATAGTTAGGTTATTGTCTTATTCAGTCAATGTTCTGTGAAGAGACATGATAACCACCACCACAACTCTTATAAAGGAAAACACTTAATTGGGGCTGGCCTGTGGTTTCAGAGGTTTAATCCGTTATTGTCATAGGGTGGGGTACATGGTAGCAGGAAAGTAGACATGGTTCTAGAGAAGGAGCTGAGAGTTCTACACCCAAATCTGCAGGCTACAGGAAAAGGAGAGAGACACTGGTCCTGGTTTGAGCATTTGAAACCCCAAAGCCTGCCAGTTCCCCTCCTCAGTATACTTTCTCCACCAAGGCCACAGTCACACCAACAAAGCCACACTTCCTAATCATTGTCAAGTATCACTACTTCCTAATGACCAATGTTCAAATATAGGAGCCTATGGAGGCCATTCTTAATCAAACCACCACAATGAATGGTCTCAGATCAGGTTGAAACGACTTAATTAAACGTGCCAGCAAATCTAGGGTCTATGTCACCTCTGAATAACATCTATCAGCTGACATTTGAAGGGTTGTATTATGTACCAAAGATCAGTCATTTTGGATTATTTTAGTAACTATGGTTTTTTTGTTTTTGTTGTTTTTTTACTAAATTCCTTTGACATAGACATGGCTTTTCTTGTGTTTTTATAGAGGAGGAAGTCAAGACACAGAGGTTATGTAAGTTACTTCCAGATTCACTCCGCTTACCTATTAGAAACATGTAGAGCCCTGGGGCCAGGTAACAAGACAATGAATGATAAAGGTAACAAGGAAGGTAGAAAGGGAAGAAGGAAGGAAGGAAGGAAGGAAGGAAGGAAGGAGGGAAGGAAGGAAGGAAGGAAGGAAGGAAAGAAGGAAGGAAGGAAGGAAAGTGTGTGAGAGAGGGGAATCCAGAAAGAAAAGACACCAAGAACTGAGACCCTGCTTTCATTTACAAAGAGATGGTCATCTCTGCATGAAGGTATTTATTAATATTATGTGCTGTCTCTTTATGTAGCTGAATGAATGTGTTAGTTACATCCTGTTCAAGAATATACCCAGTTACTTAATGAATGAAGTACATTAATTGACCATATCCATCTGCGTGGTACATGTGAGCCTGCAGTCCTCTAAGGGATTTGCCAGAAACAATCCCAAAAGTGATCCGTAGAGGTCCAAACTACTTTTCACCTGAATTAATTGTTTAAACTAGACTATCCCTATATCAACAAACATCACATTCTATCTGTAGAATCCTTGGCCAATCATTCAGGTCTCTAAGCTTTCTCCTTATGTCCTTTTTGGGGGTCTTTTCACCAGCATTAAACTATGACATTAAGCTAGGCCAAAGATTGAGCCAGTCCTCATTTCCTGACTCTGGGGTTCCTTGCTACTTTCTTTGTTTGAGTCACTTTCATAATGACAAAGGCTGTCACTCCAACTGACCACCCTTTCAGTGCTCAGTCCAAGCACATGACAAAGTTGCTAGCTAGCCAGTCAAGAGCAATCCAATCATTTATGGCCCGACTTGACCCTCCAGACACTCTGTGGAATGAGTTTCTCTGTTTGATGACACCACTTGGCACCAGGAAGAACTCTGCGAAGCTGGAATTAAGATGATAGAAAGTAGAGCTTGGAAAACAATGACTTTCTGTTTAATCGTGTGCTTGCACATGTCCCTATGGTCTCTTTAGTCTCCGAAACAAGGCCATTTCCCTGGCTACAAATGCAGGATGAATATGCTTCTGTGGTTGTTAGGTTGATTAATGCCAAGTTGTGAATGTGAGTGTGTGTGTGTGAGTGTGTGTGTGTGTGTGTGAGTGTGTGAGTGTGTGTGTGTGTATGTGTGTGTGTGTGTGTTGTGCTTGGAAACTGAGGAGATGCTTGTAGTTAATGTTTAAGTTAATCTGATTTAGATCTGTAGTGGGGTTAGTGTACATTACAATATCTTTCCTTTCTTGAGGCTGGGCACATTGCTTCATATTAGGAACCGTGTGTTCATTTTTAGTGCTTTGCTGTTGATAAAGCCTACTGAGTGGTCTTGGGCAAGCATTCATTTCTCTCTATTTCTCTGGTTTCTGTCTTTGAAATAAAGGGTTTGGAGCAAAGTGCCTACACCTCTTTGTTTATCTCTACAGTTCTCCAATGTGAGATGACCAACAAGTCCTTAACGATTATAAAGACCTTCCAAGCCAAGCACTGTTAGAGACCAAAGGACAAGGGCAACCATGAATTCTTTATGCTACAGATCTACATAGAGTCACTGTCTCAAGCAAAACATCTTTTCATTCATAACACCCTTGGCTGTCAAGGACTAATTTGTCAGAAATGACTGACTCCAGGTACAGCATGAAAGAATGCATCATTTTATTTATTGGATTCTCATGCTTTTCTGGCTGAGATTTAACACCAAATCAATCTGCAGTAAAGTCTGTTGATCAAGCATATGGGAGAAGGAAAGTCATGAAAACAGCACAGCCAGGGGTATCACAGGCTACCTCCCCTCTGTGCATTTTCCTCCATCAGTTGGAGAGTATGCTATGGGAGCCCTTCTCAAGGCTTTTCCAGAAGGAACTCTAACCTTCTAGAATTCAATCCTCTTCTTTAGTTCTCTGATGAATTAAGGTTCAAAGCAGACCCTATGACCACTACAGGCCTTTAACGGGATCTGTAATGGCTTATAAAATGGATCCATAATGTGCCGGCATCTTTCTTGGTTGTTGTGATGAGATGACTTTGTCTTGTTAGGGAAGTGTTTCTGATTCTCACTGAGGCTGAACTCCACAGGCAGAAAGTAAGTGCACAGCAATCTCCTGGAGCCCCGGGCACAACCTTCATTAACTTGGCTGCTCTTTCTGTTCTGGAGTCTGCTTTATACACTTCTCACAGCTCTGACACCTCTGTTCAATATGTCTTGTCATTCTTGGCTAATAAAATTGGCTTTGTGCCAAGTCAACCTTTCTCTCAAATCCTAGGTGTCCCCTCTCATCATGCCTTCCTTTTATCACTGGGTAAAGTGCTGTGATATTTGACCACTCCACAGTGTGTTTCTTTGTTCAGTCACACAAACACAAACCTCTTCCAACATACAGCAGGGCCATTTGCCAACTTTGACTCTGTTCCTTTCAGTTCTGTATAGCTAATGTAGATTCTAAGAAAGTGATTCCTTTCTGGAACGATGTGGCTCTTTGTTTTCTTTGAACATAATAATCACGAAAAGATTTCCTCTTTTTTCCAGAAGTCCATCCATATGCTTACAGTACTCATCCTTGACTGGGGCATCTCACTGGGGGGTTATTTTAGTGTTCACTGTAGATCTGAATGTCTAAGAACCACTCAACCTTCCCTATAACTATGCCAGCTGGGAAATGGGTAGGACATGGTCCCTTTGCCATATCACTCAGTAAATTTTTAAATCAAATTAAGTAATTTTAAATGTGATGTGTACTTGGATGGAAAATGAAAATACCGTCCTGAGTGAGGTAACACATTCACAAAAGAACACACATGGTATGCAGTCACTGATAAGTGGATATTAGCCCAAAAGCTTGGATTAACCAAGATACAATTCACAAACCATACGAAGCTCAAGAAGGAAGACCAAAGTATGCATGTCTCAGACCTTCTCAAAAGGGGGAACAAAAATACACAGGAGAAAATATGGAGACAAAGTGTGGAGCAGAGACTGAAGGAAAGGCCATTCAGAGACTGCCCCACATGGGGATGCATCCCATATACAGCCACCAAACCCAGATAATAGTACAGATGCCAAGAAGTGCATGTTGACAGGAGCCTGATATAGCTGTCTGCTGAGAGGATCTGCCAAAGCCTTACAAATACAGAGGCAGACACTCGAAGCCAACCACTGAATTGAGAACAGGGTGCCTGATGGAGGAGTTAGAGAAAGGACTGAAGTAGCTGAAGGGGTTTGTAACCCCATAAGAAGAACAACAATATCAACCAACCAACATCCCCCCCACCCAGGGTTCCCAGGTACTAAACCACCATCCCAAGAGAACACAGGGTTGGACCTATGCCTTGTTGGGCATTAATGGGAGGAGAGGCCCTTTGTCCCTGTCAGGGCTGGATGCCCTAGTGTAGGGGAATGTCTGGAGGGGGAGATGGGAGGGAGTGAGTGGATGGGTAAGGGAGCACCCTCATAGATGAGAGGAGGTGGGGGTGGGATATCGGCTTTCTGAAGGGGAAACCAGGAAATGGGATAACATTTAAAATGTAGATAAAAAAATGAAATTAAAAAAATAGCATCACCAATCCTACAACAGATAGAGGCCTTATATCCAAAATATACAAAGAACTCAAAAAGTTAGACCGCAGGGAGACAAATAACCCTATTAAAAATGGGGTTCAGAGCTAAACAAAGAATTCACAGCTGAGGAATGCCGAATGGCTGAGAAACACCTAAAGAAATGTTCAACATCTTTAGTCATAAGGGACATGCAAATCAAAACAACCCTGAGATTTCACCTCACTCCAGTGAGAATGGCTAAGATCAAAAACTCAGGTGACAGCAAATGCTGGCGAGGATGTGGAGAAAGAGGAACACTCCTCCATTGTTGGTGGGATTGCAGACTGGTACAACCATTCTGGAAATCAGTCTGGAGGTTCCTCAGAAAATTGGACATTGAACTGCCTGAGGATCCAGCTATATCTCTCTTAGGCATATATCCACAAGATGCCCCAACATATAAAAAAGACACGTGCTCCACTATGTTCATCGCAGCCTTATTTATAATAGCCAGAAGCTGGAAAGAACCCAGATGCCCTTCAACAGAGGAATGGATACAGAAAACGTGGTACATCTACACAATGGAATATTACTCAGCTATCAAAAATAATGACTTTATGAAGTTCGTAGGCAAATGGTTGGAACTGGGAAATATCATCCTGAGTGAGGTAACCCAATCACAGAAAAATACACGTGGTATGCATTCATTGATAAGTGGCTATTAGCCCAAATGCTTGAATTACCCTAGATGCCTAGAACACATGAAACTCAAGACGGATGATCAAAAAGTGAATACTTCACTCCTTCTTTAAAAGGGGAACAAGAATACCCTTGGCAGGGAATAGAGAGGAAAAGATTAAAACAGAGACAAAAGGAACACCCATTCAGAGCCTGCCCCACATGTGGCCCATACATATACAGCCACCCAAATAGACAAGATGGATGAAGCAAAGAAGTGCAGGCTGACAGGAGCCAGATGTAGATCTCTCCTGAGAGACATAGCAGAATACAGCAAATACAGAGGCGAATGCCAGCAGCAAACCACTGAACTGAGAATAGGACCCCCGTTGAAGGAATCAGAGAAAGAACTGGAAAGCTTGAAGGGGCTCGAGACCCCATATGAACAACAATGCCAAGCAACCAGAGCTTTCAGGGACTAAGCCACTACCTAAAGACTATACATGGACTGACCCTGGACTCTGACCTCATAGGTAGCATTGAATATCCTAGTAAGATCACCAGTGTAAGGGGAAGCCCTGGGTCCTGCTAAGACTGAACCCCCAGTGAACGTGATTGTTGGGGGAGGGCGGGAATGGGGGGAGGATGGGGAGGGGAACACCTGTAAAGAAGGGGAGAGGGAGGGGTTAGGGGGATGTTGGCCTGGAAACCGGGAAAGGGAATAACAATCGAAATGTAAATAAATACTCAAGTTAATTAAAAAAAAAGAAAAAAAATAGCATCACATTTATATATTTATAACATATATTCATAATATATTTATAACATTTATGCTTATATAACTTTGGTTTAGACTAATTTAGGGCAGATTTTAAATTTATCCCTTTCTGGCCCATTTTTATCTTTCATTATTCCCACCTTTCTTTCCTGAATTTCTGTATATTTTGACTCTATCTATCTATCTATCTATCTATCTATCTATCTATCTATCTATCTATCTATCTATCTCTCTTTCTGTGTGTGCACATGCGTGTGAGTGTATGCATGTGCATACTTACAAAAGTACAGAAAGAGTACCTAAAATCAGAAGGATAAGCCTCTACCTCAGGGCTCTTAAGATCCTCAAGTCTGAAGGAAGGAAAGGAGGAAGCAGTCACTGGAGTACACATGCTGCTGACCTGTGATGAACAGGTTAATATAGGGAGAAGGCAGATCACAGAGAGGTCAGTACAATAAACAGCATATACGCAGATGAAGGAGACCTGTAGAGAGTGTCTCAGTCCATGGTCTGCTGCTGTAACAGAATACCTGAAAAGTTACACAGTTTATAAAGGAAAGAAGCTTACTTGCCTCACAATTATGAAAGCCTGGAAGATGGCTATACCATCTGCTCACCTGGTGATGATGGCCTATCAACTCATGGAGGTCCCGTGAAAGGATTTTGTTTGATGTGTAAGAGAGAACACCAGGAGACAAACTTGCTTTGCAACAACATCTCTCAACATAATTAAACCAGTTCTCTAACAGCAAGAAGTCACTCACTAGAGATGGGCACCGGTCAATTGGTTAAGTGTGCTATTTCTGTGACCCAAACACCTTATCTAGGCCCCACCTCCTCACAGCATGGCTGTAAAGAACAAAGTTTCCAGCATATGAGTTTGGTGTGTGTGTGGGGGGAGGTATGTGTGCATGAACCAGAGCAGAGAGTGTGTTCGTCTCTTTGGTACTGGTGACACTGATTTATCTTTGCTTCTTCAGATGCTGAGAGATTTTAGGTCACTAAAGTGTCTAGTGCATCTATCTCCAGCCAGGAACACAGGTTTGCCAGATGACATGTGTGAGACTTGAACAGAACCTCCCATCTTCAACTTACCTTGATACACCAGAGACCACAAGAAACCCCCTGCACCTGAGCCCAGAGCAGAGAGGACCCATGCTGCTACCATCCCAGTACTGAATGTCACTGGGCCTTGGGTACTGCTCCTATCTGCCATCCAATGAATCAGAGGAAAGAGCAAAGCTTGCCCTCTGTGGAACAAGAGAGGGCAAGGCCAGAGGGGAAGAGCATCAGCTGGGCTGATGAGGACTCGAGGACCATATTAATTATTTTTATATCCACTCGATTATAATTATGAGTTTCAATGTACTATTTGCCTCAAGCATGTTCTCCCATGACGCCTGGACCTCTTTTTATTTCTCCCTGATTTAAAAGTAAAATTAAGTATCTCACGATGGTTCTACTTATACTCAAAAGGTGAAGAAGAAATGAAGTAGACACCTCAGGTCTCTGTGGTCATTGTTTCTCCCCTGAGGGAAACCTCTCACTGGCAGCTGATTTGTATGTTTGGTTGCCTTGTTGAACCAATGTGAGAGGCTACAATTAGAGCAGCTTCCCCCTCTAGGAAGGGTAGAAGCCCTACTTCTGTGAATGAATGTGACAACTACCTAGGAGCACTTGAGAAACATTTGGTGACAATCTAACACTTGGTGAATAAGGGAAGAAATGGTGCTCACTGGACAAGAAGAATGGGAAGTATGAATATTGTCACATCACTCATGAACACACTTTCATTGTCACCATCACTCATGAACACACTCTCATTGTCACCATCACTCATGAACACACTCTCATTCTACCCCAAGAAGACCATATTCTCAATAAGCAACCCTTTCCTGCTTTTCTGGCCACATAGGTTGCAGGGAATATTAAACCATCAGTGGCACAAAGCTCAAACTAACAGTGTATGCTCAACACAGTTCCCAAATAGAACTGTATAAGAAAAAGCCACTGTGGTTTAGTCCTGTTGGGAGGTGGAATGGAAGGTGTTTAGGGGCAACTTTTGCCTTTTGAACCATCATGACCACTCTCTGCTTTGATAGCTGAAACCCAGTTGGTCTGATGCTGCTTGTATTCTAATGCCTAATAGTGGCCTTCACAATCTGGCTGTCCCCAGTGAGCAGATCCTCACATACACCAAGTGACACTATGTAAACCTTGCTCCCCAACTTAACTGGTCAATAATGCTAGAGCCTGTGATTGGCCAGTGGAGGGAGAAAGGTGGACTTGAGGATCAAGTGAAGAGGTTCAGATAGAAAGAAGAGAGGAAGAAAGGAGATGGAGGTGAAGGAGACTGTCATGGGAGGAGATGGATCATGAACATGTGACCAGAAAAAATAGCAAGTAACAAGGAAGCTTGTGGCTGAGAAATAAGTTAGAATATTTCTAAATCTGCACAATTGAGGCTTATAGCTTGTAAATAAAACACCCTGATTGTATGTCTTTTATTCAGAATAGCTAGAATTCTAAATTCATCTTACAGGAAACATCAAGGCAGTACTGGCTGCACCAAGAGCCCTTGGGGAGCATGGTGACAATGGAGGACAAAGCAATGCCAGTGACTTAAGAAGAGGCAGCCATCTGTCCAGGAATCTGTCCAGAGATTGTTCTCTGCCTGGGAGAACAATCTGATTGGAAAGTCACCATAAACCCTTTCCATTTAGACTTTATTTAAGGAAACCATTTTAATGAGCTGTGACTATCTCATGCAATCATCTTAAAATAGGATGCTTATTAAATGTTGATAAAAAACAATCTCACAGAACAATAGTGGGTGTCTTTGTTCATTTCAAGTAGATTATTTAAAATAAACACAGGTAAATATGAAGAGGACAGAAATTATTTTTAAACACTGACAGTCACCCCTCAGTCTAGATTGAAAGTAAGAGTTAAAATCCATGGTTAATCTGTGCTACATAGGAAGTTTAGGACCAGTCTGGTCTAAGTATAAAGTTTCAGACTTTTCTGGAAGATGATGACATAAACCACCAAGCAACAAATCAAGCGATATCAATGTTTAAAGAAATTTTATGTGCCTTTTATATATTTAACAACTGTCTTTCCTCTGTTTCTAGATTCATGTTTTATATTAGCCACTAATATATTAGTCAGAAAAATATTTATTGAGTATCTGTACAGATTAAGTTATGTCCAATACAAGCAAATTTTAGATTGTGATCATGTCTCCCTCTAAGGAGATTATACTCTATTGAGTGTTGGGGTTAACCATACATATGGTACTTTGGTGATTATGGGCTGAATTCTAACTTTGACTTGGTGCATGGTAAACTTTACCTTTGGTGCCCACCAAGACTTGAAACATACTCACTAGCTGCAAAAACTAAAGAGACTAAACCTCCTTCTGTTTCTGAGACTATGCAGATGTTAAACATGACTTGATCTTTCATTTAGAAATGAAGGCAAGATTAAACTCAAAAAGAGCATCCAGAATTGTGGGTAAACCTAACAAAGTTAATTTTAGCCAGATTAAATGAGTGGGTCTAACTCCAGCGGGTTGATGTGAGACTGGACATATTATGCTCTGGAGTCATCTGTAGGCCAGCACAGTGCCTGTAACAGACTGATACTGATAGACACTTGTTGAGAATAAAGCCTCCCAAGCTAAGCAGAGCTAATGAGAAATTCTCCAATAATTTTACTGTAACTCTGGCTGATGGAAAACAAAGGGGTACTGGGTGTGGCCGTAAGTACTCTGGGAGAGACTCACAGGGAAACAGTATTCCCATGTGTGAGTCATGGCATCTTTTCAATCTAGTAGATTGAAAGCCATTACTGGATGATAAAATTAATCTGTTGGTTCAGAACCAGCATCGTTTAAAAGAGAAAGAAAAGGAAGCAGGGGAGGGGGGGTGTATAAATTTAAAGTAAAAAGGGGTAAATTTTCTTCAGTAAGCTCATTTCTCATTATATATGCATATATGCATTCATATCATTTATTAATCTATCAGATAGATGACAAATAGATTTATCTAGCTTTGGACATGTGTCATGATGTCACGGATACTCATAAGTTATTGATCAGAATTTTTCTACAAGGAAAGAGAAACCATTCACATAAAGACAGGGAGTGTGAGATACCCAACCCAGTACAGAGCTGCAAAGAATTTGGTCTGGCTGCAGGAGAAGAGGTTCCTGGAAGAAAGAGAATCCAGTGTGTGAATTTTTTCACACAAAGGAAAAAAATACCTTCTTTTCTATACCTTGAACACATACATTCCCTCTTCCTTTCTTTCTCTATTAAAAGATGCTGATTTTGAACCAACAGATTAACTGGATGCTATGAATAGCAGAGTAACAAGAAGTTCTTACAAAAGGCATTCTGCTCAGCTAGGAAATTTGTACTTGGGTAAGGACAAGCTAATGTGGAGTACCAGAAGAGTGAAAGGCTAGGAAAGAAACCAAGTTTAGAGGCAAAGTTCATTTTGGTTCATAATTGAACAAGTTTCAGTCTATAGTTGCATAGTTGATTGGCCCATAATTGCTGGGCCCATGGCAATACAAAACATCATGGTGTATAGCAATAGAGGCTGAGAAAAATAGGAAGAAAGAAGCAGACCCCTAGCAGGCCTGCAGAGACCATCTCAAGTGGTCTCACACCCTCCAACTATGCCCTATCACCTGAAGGTTCATCCAACTCTCGATAGCACCTCCGTGTGAGCCTTTTTATCACATGGACCTTTGGGGACCACTTAGGGCCATATACATCTCAATTCCTTGGTTCTTTGTTTTCTATTATTTGTGTTTTCCTATTTCCAGCCTCCTGGACAACAAAATTCTACACTAAGAAATGCATTATAGTGCTGGAGAGATGGGGTTTGATGCCCTTTAAGAAGTCCTGAGAAAGGTCCTCAGCAACCCAGAACCACCTGACTCTTCAGCTATAAGGGATCCAACACCCTCTTCTTGGTGGGAATGAGCATAACCCTACACATGTGTGCATATACATGAAGAAATATTTTTTGAAAAAGCAAACAAAAGATGACATAAAGAAATATACTGTATGCAGCTATCCCATGTGCATATCACATACAAATAAATGAAACATTTTACAGAACAATAAATAATGTTACTCTGTAAGGCCCCTCTGTCACTTTCCTCTCTTTTCTATTTATTTAGTTTTTAAATACCTGGAGCACACTAAATTGATTTCACATCCAAGTACTAGCTGGTGACTAATGGTTTGAAAAGCAGTATTAGATCATGTGCGGCTCTACTGAGATGAATAATAGAGTGAACAGTTCAGTTTCTTTTGCAGCCAAAAAGAATAATATCCTTCGTTGGTTTATAGATCTACTTTCATATACCCTATGCACCAAATTTGACTTTGCAAAGCCAGGACAACATCTGTATGTGTAAGAAAGTAAGTTACAGAGGGAATAGTTTGTATTCGGATCTCTACTTTGGCTCCCAGACCTTTCTTAGAAATATGCTTTTAATAGCATTCAGACTGGTAGTTGTGAAGCTAATTTATAAATTTGTCTCTCGACTCACAGGTCACAATATTTTGTGAAATTGTGGTGATGGAGAGAAGGGAAGAAAAGGACGTGAGGTGGGGGCGGATCCTGAACTAGAGGGCTTCTCTACTTGACAAAGAAGATTGGGAAGTACTTCCTTTCTTGGAAACAAAGAGAGCTCAATGCACATTCCCGACAGCCTCACCTGGGGTAAGGATGAGAACGGATTTGCTAAATTGTTATGATGCTTGCCCATGTTTTCTGTCTTGGGGGTTAAAATGTTTAAAAAGTAACAAAGATATTTTTGAATAATTTGTTCTCCTTGAGAACTTTGCTAATAAAGACAATTAGATCTTTTAAAGTAGTCTCAAACACAGGCTATGTTTAAAGCCTTGTGAGTGATCCACATCAAGAAAAGCATTTTAAACAAATGTCTACGTTTTATTAACTTTTCTAAAGATAAAGTTTTGGCAAAGATTTTTTTGAGAAATTAACATAGTTCCTTGTTTCTTAATTGTTGTGAAGGAAATCTGCCCTTATCCTGCTGCAGAATTTCCGTCTTATATAAACTTTTTATGACTAGCTTTGCACATCTATTATCAATATTTTAAAAATATAAAAATACCTTTGTGGTGTCATAAAGCAACGTGAATGAATATCCTAGAGATTTTTAGATGAGAATGTTTTCAGTTTTGCCTGCAGGAAGGGCATTTCCTTGTATCCATGAAAACTCAGTGACATATGAAAATCATATTTTGAAATAAGGCTAGGTAAAATGAAGACTAAATATTTCTAGTGTTTAACTTCTTACAGGAAGATCAAGACTTGCTTGCGTTTAACAGATATTACTGACTATAAAACTCTCCTAAGAGACTTCTATGAGACGGAAGGATTAAGTGACTCTTGTCATCACCTCTAGAAAGCATGCTGGCTGAACACACTCACCTGGGATACCATTCTCCAGTAAAGCCATTCACTTCTGTCGCCTATTAATCCTGTGCCAACCTGGGCCAGGCAGGTTTACCCCTAAACCCTGAGAAACCACCCATGTTACAGTTAGAGGGAAATTCCTTTTCCCATGATTCTACAATGTGGGATTTTCCCCAAAGCACAGTTCAAATCCTGCCTTCCCTCCATTCATTCTATCCCTGGGGCAAGGGAGCAATTTATGAGTGGTTAAGTTGGAAAGAATATCCAGAAAGACTGGCTCAGCTTGGATTCTCTTCCCAGGATGACTATGCTGTGTTCTCCCTCAAACCTCTGGTCCCTGTGAAGGATCATAAGCCAGGGTCTCTTGAGATGAAGTGGTCAAATTCAGGTCTCACTTCTAGCTGTACCATCAAGTTGGATAAGGTACTAAATCAAAACCTACACCAGGGCTCCTCTTACTTTATAAGGGGCGCTGTGGCCTTGTTTGCTGTTGTTTCATTGTCATTCATTCGTTCAGAACCAGTGCGGGGAAGGGTATGATAGATGGCGGGCTCATTTGTGGGCTTCAATAATGTTAATGACATTATTTAATTCAATTTTACTTAAGGTAGTAAAATATGACTAGAATTGTTGAGTCAACTCAGCTGAACACTTCTTGAAGATAAGACAAAGGCAAATATTTTAATAAATGTTATTAAGTGTGAGCCTGAAAATTATAAATGCTCACTAGAAAATTATAAAAATGTAGAATTCTACATTCTTATTGCTGCTCTGGTGTTTTCAAATTCTTTTATTTGGAACAATTTGAATATGGAGCTATTTTTGTGGGTTTTAGGAGTACTGTGGATTGAACCTAGGGTCTTACACATGCCAACCAAAAGTTCTACCACTGAACTGAATCACCAGATCCTTCTAGGTTTTAACTTAGAGACCTTGACTCACTTAGAAGCTATGGAAAGCCTTGATCTCACTATATAGTCCAGGTAGGTCTTGAACTTGTGATCCTTCTCCCTCTGTCTCAGCCTATTAAGTAGTCAAGATTACAGCCCACATTCAAGGTCCAGCTTGAATCTGGAATTATTAGCTGAATTTCTTAGCAGTATACTTAGTATACTTGAAGCTATCAACTAGCTTACAGAAATATGTGGGTCTTCCCATCCTCGTGGACTGTTGGCTGATAGAGTCCACAAGGGCAGTGGGAGCAGAGATGTCGTAAAGGGAACCCGGAAGCCCTGTGAGTACACAGTGTGAATAATCACACCAGAAACTGCTGGTCATAGGCAGATCAACTTTACTTAGGGTGAGTGAAGGCTTATAAAATTTTGGGGAACTGAGGGAAGGGACACCCAGGATAGGCAAAGGTCATTGACTGGGGTCTCCTGAGGAAGCACTTCAGGAATCTCAGGTGCTGACTGAAAGTTTTGTCACAAGAAAGGAAATTGATCCCATAAACTAATTGAGGCTATGTGATGTTCCTCAGGTAGAGGTGGGTGTGGAAGCTTATGATACCCTGGACAAGGTCAGAAAAGGAGAAACTCTGCTAACAAGTGAGTCCCCATTTCACGCAGAGCCCCACAAGGCTATCTGCTCAGTGGTAGACTTTGACCTTAATTAGCAAATTTCCCACAAAAGCATACAGGGGGAAAAGTCTTATACCTTTATCAAAAAAAAAAAAAAAGACAATTTTGATCCTATAAAATATGTGTAACATTTATGTCATTTTAAGACAATTTCCATTTTTGATGAATATTTTTAAATTGTTTTGCACAAAATCACTTCTATTATAGTTATTATTTTCCAACTTCTCAGACTATGAACTCTTCAAAAATCTAATGAAGACCATGACCCCCTGCTCTGAAATGTGCATATCCATAGTGCAAGGCTCAGATCCTAGAATGCCTCAGATTGAGAAGAACTGTCATGCATGGTGGGGCCTGCCATGAAGACGTAGACCATTCAGGTCTAAATGTCTGACCTGGCTTGAATAGATTAATTACTTTAATGATGTACTTTGACGTGTGTGTTTGGGGATACTCCCAGTAATCACTGTCTACAACACTGACTGGCTCTGGTTCTGTAGCTGATGACCTTTGAATGGCACTATCAGTTATTCCCGGGCAATAAGGGAACTGGCCCACATTACAGATTTCCAACTTGTCATTTTCTATAATCATGCGAGAAGCTTCTTACATGCTTCATGGGCACACACGTAAACACATATACACAGACACCTGCCTATTGTTGAAAGGGCTCTGACAAATACAGAGGAGGGAAAAGAAAATAAAATGAAGACATAAATGGGGGCTGTACTAGGCGGGGCTTTTGGAAACAAACTTCTACTTTCTGTGGAGCACTGAAAAATCATTAGTGGTTGGAGACTTTAACATCTGGTATCACACTGATTACCCAGGATGCTATGCATTGGGTGGACTAAGAAAGGCAAGCCTGAAGGAAGAGCGAGCAGAAAGGTGATACGACAGTGTTCAACCTGACCACAACTTGCCAGATTTAGAGGAGATTTTGGAGTGAGTGCTAGCAGAATGCTCTCTGCACTCACTATCAAGCCTCCCAGGAGTGATTATTTTCTTCCACTGTAAAGATTCATAAATGGAGCAGATCAATAGTTCCTGATCCTGGCTCGGAATGATGTATAGACGTTGTGTGCAGACTGAAGAAAACAAGGATGAAATTTATGATCTTTACTAAAACATGTTAGAGAATCCAAAAAATGCTGTCATCATGGTTTGAATATGGCTTGGCCCACAATAAAACATCACTTGCAGATGGGATCTTGGTCCTTTAAGAAAGGCTAATGATATTTTCACATTAGTGAGTATGATCTGAACAAACTGGATTATTTACCCTAAGTATGAAGTTTTATAAAGTGAGCATTTTTTCTCTTAAGCACATGTTCATGCCTCATACCTCCTTCTCTTTTGCTTTCCCACCATGAGTTTTTGCATCATAACACCTTCTCTAGAAGCCAAGAAGATGCTACCTCTCTGGCCTGGACCTCCAGCACAGAGAGATGAGGGCATTTGGCTTTTTTAATCACTTACTGAATTTCAGATACTTTGTTAGAGCAATGGAAAACAGTCTGAAGCACCTGCAAATATTCCATGTGCTTATGAAGTAGTATGAAGGCAGCAATAGGACCCACCCCACAAGCAAGTCATGAGGAGTAGGATACCTGCAGGGATGGAACAATGCCAGACATTGTTCAGTGAGGATCCCCAAAGTCTTAGTTGTTACTGTAATTACTATAATTATAACCATTACAACTGGTAAAAATTCCAAAGCCAATCAGTTATAGAAATAATTGAAACCTGAATTCTATACCAAATTTGACAATAGATAGCTTCTAGATTAATTATAAGCACAGATTAAACAGAGATGTATAGGTATAGTGCAGACACATTAAGTACTTGGTCTAATCTACTCTGAAATAAACAGCCCAGCAGTTAGAACCTTATGTAACACACACCACACACACCACACACACACACACACACACACACACACACACACACGGTTGGGGGAAGGGATTGTGTCAGGTTGTGGAGGTGGAGAGTGGCAGCCAATGAGCTTCTTCTTACCATGTTTTCCCTTCCTCTGATCCTTCCACAGGAACCCACATAGTGAAGAGGGAGAAGAAAAGCAGACATTTTCTCTTTGTATCCAAAGGATGCTGGGTCGCATCTGGAATAGGAAGACAATATTGGAATCCTTAATTCTCTCTGAATAAGAACCAGAGGAAAATGCATGTAAGGCAACATAGAGAGCTCTGGTTCATTATACAACCCTGTGCACACATCAATAACACAAAGCTGGATATGGTGAGCACAAGATTTTGTCAGCTGAAAGAAACAAGCTGAATGGGGGAGCTATCACGTGCTACATCACCACCCACCGCCACTCAAGTGAAGTCTACAAATCGTAATGTAGGTATCTACTGTGAGTTTGGGAGAAATGGGCTCCACCAAAACCTCCTGAACTGCAATCTTCATTTTGATATGGTCCTCAGAGGAATTATTCACACAAGTGCCTATTTTGGTCTACTAAAAACTGCTTTAGACCATCTGGAATTAAGCCAAAGCTTGGAAGTGCTGGCTCGTGCTTTTAATCCCAGCACTCTGGAGACAGAGGCAGGTGGATCTCTGTGAGTTCAAGGACAGCCTGGTCTACAGAACTAGTTCCAAGACAGTAGGGGCCACACAAAGAAACCCTATCTTGAGAAAAACAACAAAACAAAATAAAGCAAAACAACATACATACACACACACACATACACACACACACACACACACACACACACACACACACACACCGCACAAGGAAATAAGCCAGTTGAAGAAAAGTTATAAAAATTCTTGCCAATGCTCTGTAATCTACAAAGGGCAGAGACAAACAATGGAATTCCCAACTACATCAATAATGTGATAAAGAAAAGTGATTGGCCAGTGACATATAATGTGGCCCCTTAATCATCAAGTAACAGAGGTGTAAAGAGGTGTAATTCCTGAACAGAATTATAGATTGATCCTCTAAAAAGACCTTAAGCTACTGCTACCAGCAGGGGTATAATGTTCCCAGTTGTATTGGACAGCATCACTGCCCTCTTTCCCCGAAGCCAGGGGGATGATTTCACACAACTGCATTAGCACATCTGGTCCAGCATCCCACGTGGTTCTAAAAATGCCTATCTTTATTGTATAATAAACTAAGGCCCAGGAAACAGGAAGTAGGGCATGATTCTGCAGCTTACCCAGGCTAGTCTGTTTCGTGCTCAGGCAGAGTGGAGATGGGAAAGCGTTTTCTAGACCTGGATGATGAGGGGTGGAGGGTGAATGGAGAGGGCCTAGGTCATGCTCTGTGTATAAAGGTGTAATGGTACCAGTCTAAGCAAGCTTCCTGTGGTTTGTAGTATTTCCCTACACGTGTTCTTTCTGACCTATTCAGATATCTTCCTGCGGATATTTTTATTGCTCACACCAATTTACAAATGCAGAAAAAATAACTTTGAGAAATGAATCAAGTTGCTTTAGGCGTCTAACTGTAAAGCCAGTTCTCATAGCCAGGTGGATAATCGAAGTGAGACTGTTTTTAATTGGACAGCAAAAAAAAGAGGAAGAACAGCGAGAAGAGAAATTTCAAAAACTGCTAGGAAAGAGGAATAAAAGAAGAGAACGAGGAAGATTAAGAGAGAAAAAATGCTATTTTTTAAATTGCGATTGTGACTAACACTTAACCACATTGCATTAAAAAGATTTATTTACTTTATATATGGGTGCTTTGCCTGTATGTATGTAAGCAGACTGTGTGTTTGTACGGTGCCTCACAGAAGCCAGAGAGGCTGTCAGGTTGCCTGGAGATGGGGTTACAGATGGTTGTTAGCTGCAGTGTGGGAGCTAAAAACCAAACCCAGGTCCTCTGTAAGAGCAGCCAGCCTCTCCAGATCCCTCCTATTTTTAAACTGATCTTTTACTCTGTGGTCCTGCTTTACGTCACTGTTGACCTGACATGGTGAACTGTCTTAGTGAAATTTCAAAAACTTTGACTGTTCATTCCAACTAAAACAATACAAATGGAACCAAAGTATGCTTTCCAAAATCTCTTTCTATGACAGCTTGCAATGTAAGTCAGCGTGAAGCTGCTTATCCCAAAACTCTGATGATATTTAATCTCAACTGGATGGTGGATAGTGGTTTTACAGTGATTACTCAGGATATGACCTGCAGAGAAGGGACCATCACTTAGTAAGGATGCATTTAAATGAAAGGGTAGCCATGGTTACAGCTTCCAGTCCTAAAGAGAATCACAATCTTAAATTATTAATGTTTTCATTCATATATTTCTTGTGTCGGGGAGGGACACATCACACATGGGGCAGAGAACAACCTCATGGAGTTGAGTCTCTCCTTCTACTCTGTGGGTCTTTGGGATTGAACTCCAGTCATCAGTCTTGGAAACAAACACTTTTACCTGCTTAGCCATCCTGCTGGTCCCAAATGTATAGATTGGCCATGAGGAAGAAGTTAGACATGACCTGTTTCAACCACAAAGTTTGTTTGCAGACATGGTGACTTACAAAGGGATTTGCTCAAGGTCCCAAAAATTAAGGCTTTAGTAGAATGTGTCCCCAGATGTTCAGTTTACAGAATGCAATGATAATTCAAACAAGCCGAAGGGTTCCCTTTGTTGTTGGAACCCTAATTATTCTCCATGCCCTCTCATGATCCAACCTGCTATTCTATTTTTGGCCAAGAGGATCAAAGTAAACCACTGCACAGCACTGCTATTTCCTTCCCTTGAGGGACAGTCACGGGGGTGGGGGGCATTGTTTTCCAAGGCTTTTGCTTCTTCTCATCTATCTACATGACACAAAGGCAAAGCTTTGGGTCCTTGCTTGATTGGCAGGCTTTGCTTAGGACAACCACTGGGACTGTAAGAGTTGTTTGCAGAGAGTATTAACTGAGTGGAGGAGGACTCTCTCTTACAGTGAGTGTCCCCCTCCTCTCCAATGGACAGCCCAGATACGGAGATTAGAGGCACAGAACAGCATGCGCCTGCCTTTGTCTTCTCCCTAAGGGAGGAAGGAGGTACTGCTGTTGCTGTCCACTTCTGAAATCAGGCTCCAACTTCTTTAGCACCTTCCCTACCTACCCCCACCCCCACAGTTCTCCAGGGAACTTCAGGCCTTCACCATCATGGACCAAGAGTCCACTTTATTCTCATTCTTGGGTAGGCAGAGGGTCATTGTTGAGCAACCCAGTCCCCTTCATGGAAGCCAAGCTATTAGATGTCCTTTTATAATATGTTTGCATAATTTACTGTTTCTGTTCATCTAGAGAAACCCTCTGAACATATACTCAAATAGCTGTCTGACTATTAACGTTTTACCAGATTATAAACGGTAGAACCTGCATCTACTGAGAATAAAATGGAAGGTCCTTGAGGTGGACTTACTTGCTCAAGGAAACCCAGTTCGAACACTGCAGGACCCTCTCTGAAACCCTGCCTGTTACACCTATACCTTAGTAATTTCCTTTCTGAAAGGAGCGAGGAACTCTGACTGAGCCTTGACGAAGAAGGCAAATGTAGCATGTAGAAGGATCCAATGAAATATATGTCACCAATCTTTTAAAACTCTATACCAGTTTGATAGCTCAATTGCTTGCTAGAATCACCTTGAAAGAGAGAAGACTGCTGGAGGGGATTGCCAGAGAGATGCTGACTAGGACTGACAAGAAGAACATTGCTTTCCTAACCCCCACTGTGTCCAAGTCGCATCAAACCATGCAAGGCCCCCATCTCTTGCACAAGGCCACCAGGCCAAGTGGCTGGCTGCCAGTCTGCTGTAAATCTGCTTTTGAATTTAACCTTCTCTCTGGCCTCCCCATTAGGATCACTGCACAGGCAAGGAAAACAAGGGGCGTCCCTCTGTGACTGTTACCACCGGAAGAAATTCTGAGGATGAGACAGAAAAGGGAAACCGCAGCAGCGCAGGGCATGCATTTCAGGAACCAGCGAGGGGCTCTCTAAATAATAAAGAGAGAGAGACAGGTTCAAATGGAAATAACCATGGCCTGCAAAATTATCAGTGTTGCTCTACAAAGGAAATGTTTAAATACAACCAGAGTCTCTGGAACGTAACCAAAGGACTCCTGTTGTCTCTGAAGCTATTCACAATAAATGGCCCCTGTGACTGCAATGTGCCAATTAAATAGTTTGTTTCTGCCTCAGCCTTAATTTGGCAGACAGCTCTGTTGTAAATCTGCATGCTGGAACCAGGGGAAAGTTGTTTCTTAGTGGCACCCCCCAGAGTTGACTCTTTGCTTAACACCGAATGTAAATATGTCACTGTGTTGACTGGGAGTCAAATGAAAAATGCCAGTTGAAAAGAAATAGCCAAGACCCAGATTAAGAATGTTTGAAATGTTCTAATTTACTAACTATGATTTAAGTGCCAGAGAAGATCCCAGGACCAAAAGGGCCCTGATGATATAGCACAACGTCAGGACTTATTTTTTTCAATTTGTGTGTGTGTGTGTGTGTGTGTGTGTGTGTGTGTGTGTGTGTGTGTGCGCGCGCGCGCGCGCGCGCGCTTGAGTGTGGTGGTGGTGGAGGGGTTATGGTGGTCAAAGGTCAAAGGACAATTTGAAGGAGTCAGTATTTTCCTTCCACTATGTGGGTTCCCAGGATAACACACTCGTGTCTAAGACACATTCCCCTCTGCCTGGCCCACGGGTGAGACATATCAGCGGGCAAGGATCTAGATCCTTGATTGTCGTCCAGTGAGCACCTATCGAGCAATCTCTGCTTCAAAAAATATTACCTTTATTTTTGAAAAGTTGAACATTTGCAAGAAAGCTTCAAAAAGAATACAGACTCCCCATACAGTCTAGTTTACATAACCAAGGTGTCTTTGTCCAGCATAACAAGTCTGGTTTGTTTCTCTTTTCTGAACTCCAGATTTATCAGGGTTGTTTATCAGTATATCCCCTTAGTTCCATATAGGATATTCAGTTGAACTGATGGACCATTTCCCTGTAATCTCCTCTGGTCTGCACCCAGTGTGCGTTTCATAGCTAGTCTTCAGAGGCTGGCCTTTCAATACAGCCGTTAGTGGCAGAGCTGTGGCTGAACTGTACCTCTTGGGAAGGGAGATTCTAGGTATAGGGTGTTGAGTTTTCTGTAAGGAAAATTTGTTCTTCTTTTCTGATTTGTTCAGTTATTTACTTATGCCACTATGGACTCATGCATATTTATTTTATATGTTGGTTTATAGTTTGACTCACATATACATATTATACTGTGGATTATAACTCAATACTATTATGTTTATAAGGAGTGCAATTACTCTGGTCGTTCAAATTTTAGTTTTGGCCCTCTAGAGATGTTTAAGGTAACTCCTCTCTCCTTTTCACATGTCCCATTCCTTTAAGGTTTTGAGCCCTTCTTTACTGTCTGTTACTATAACACAACCAATGCTTATGGTATCCATGCCAAAGTCCCAGAATCATGCATTTCTCCAAAGAGAAAAGTATTTTAAAATCAAGACCTTCTTGTTGAATGCACTTTTAGGTGTCGTTAGCTAAAAGAATGAAGTACTACATAATTGGATAGTGTGATACACAACTGTGCAACCACGTAATGAGAGATAAGAATGTGTGTGCCTATCTATCTCTATCTATCTATGCTTATATGAACTGAAACATGAGTTCATACTTATGTCTCAGA
The DNA here is from genome assembly GCF_021556685.1 of Rattus norvegicus. Lineage (NCBI taxonomy): Eukaryota > Metazoa > Chordata > Mammalia > Rodentia > Muridae > Rattus > Rattus norvegicus. The sequence goes on from NC_141542.1 coordinate 94,318,343, forward strand.
CTAATCCAGTAAAACATGGGCCTCCTGACCTTCCCTCCTTGTTTATCTGTCCTTTCCCACTCCAATAGCAAGAAACCTGGCTTTCATCCATCATCCACTCACTTACACATCTAATACCAATATACATACTGTGCACTTTCAGAATTTAACCCACATTCTCAGAAGCAAAATGATCAGTTAGAACCCAGTGTCAACCCTAATAATTCCCAGCGCAAACATTGCCTTCTCGGGCCATTTAGGGGCACCTCTTTTACCACCAGGCCCATAAATTCATCATATACCATTTGTGATACAGTTTGATTTGTGTGATGTAATCTGTATGGCTACATATAATCCTGGTTATTGTTTGAGCTTGCATATATTGAAATTCACTTCTCAAGATGCGTTCTTCTGTTGCTTTGAGACAATATTTTATTTGTGCTTTTGTTTTCTAAACACATGTAATTTTCAAATTAGCTAGTACAAAGAGGTGAAGTTTTAAGAAAATCTTTTCTCTGGTTGGAGGTCTGCCCCCACCGTCCATCCGAATGGGAGTATTTGTAATAGTTTCACCTTCAGTCTAGGAATAAAGTATGATCGAAGCTGGCATACCCCATATGTTACTCTCCAGAAGACTTTAAGAAACATTAAATATACAGATGTGTGTGGGTGTGTGTGTGCATGTGTGTGTATTTGTATGAGTGTGTATATGTATGTTGGTATGTGTCATATGTATCAGGTATCTTCAGAGGCCAGATTCACTGGACCCAAAGTTACAGCTCTTGTGTATGCACACAGAGTTGTATGATTTGTCTTAAATGATGTGGTCTTGGTATTCTAACAATGGCTCTCTTCATTCACATTGGATAAACTGTTATCTGACAGCTCGTCAGTCTATGAGGCGGTTTGTCTCAACAATCCCTATCTGGAGATAAAGGCCTAGAGGATCCCCAAAGAACCATTGGTCCTCAGTCCAAGTCAAAATGCCAAAGAATTTGGGCTTTGATATCAGTAAAAACTAGCAGCAGCAACAGAGTAGGCAAAACTCACTAGCAAGATGGGAAGACAAACAGAAAAAGGCAAATGTTTTTCTTTGGTTCTCTTCATCTCAGGGTTGATACCAGAAGGCCCTCATATATTTAAGGAGGGTCTTCTACTTCAATTAGCCTAATAAGAAAATCTCTCACAGGGATGACCAGAGGCTAACAGTTAGCCACTATGCTAATATACATAATTCCCCATGGGTAATTCTAGATCCTGTCCGGTAGACAATTAATATTAACTATCACACCACCCAAGAGGAAAATAAAAGGCATCAGTTAAAATACTAAATAAGGTCTGGGGAGATGCCTTGGTAGATAAAGAGATCCCTTTGACATCATGAGAACCCAAGTATGAATTTCCAGAAAATGCTTAAAGCTGGATATGGTAGCATTTGTCTGTAATCTTAAGCTCCTATGGTGAGATGGGAGGTGGAGACAGAGAAGTGCCAGAAGGTCCCAGGTCAGCCAGCTTGGCACATACAGAGAAATTACAGAGAGCCTGTCTCAAACTATGCTGAAGTGGGGGCCATGCCCAAAGACATCTCTGTCCCAGTGAACCAATACTGACTTCCAGGTCCCACATCGATCTCATTATGAGGTTCCTCTCCCTAGGGGTGAAAGGTCCCAAGGTGAAGGTGTGTGCAGTAATGAAGCATGGCAGGAAGAAGCTGAAGAAACACCACCGGGCTGGGGATAAGGCACTCCATTCCTACTCTTGCCCTGAGCTACTCACCTATCTTAGGAATGGGTTATGTGCTTGCTGATCTTGATTGTCAACTTGACTTCATCTGGCGTTAGCCGCACCCCAAGCTGCTGGGCATTCCTGTGAGGGATATTCTTAATCAGATGACTAAGTCCACCCTAAATCTAGGCTACGCCCTCTCCTGTTGGTCTACATGAAAGGACATGGATGAAGGAAACTTTGCTTTGGACTTTCTTGCCTTCACTTTTGCTGGAAAGTCTATCTCTCCCGTTGCTGCCAACCCTTTGAGGATTCCAACGTAAACTGAAGACCATCAGCTCTTTCTGAATTCTCCAGGATGCCAGTGGCAGAGTGGGACTGCTGAGACAAGCAATCGTGTGGACTTTACAACTACCAGACTCTTCGCCTTTCTTCAGTACATGGTGATTGTTAGACTACTTTGGCCCCATTTTGATATATATATATATATTATATACTATATACCAAATATATATTTCAAATATATATTTATATTTGTAAATACACACACACACACACACACACACACACACACACATATATATATATATATATATATATATATATATATTTCTTTAGAGAACCCTGAGTAATACAGTTCACATGCTATGTGCTTGGACTACCTTATTTGACCCTTAAAACATGCCTGTCCAGTTTCCACAAAATACTGAAATGCAACAAGATATAGAGTATGTGTATATCATCTAAGAGACACAGCATGTACACAGTGGAAGATGGGGTATTTTAAGGGAAAATCCTATTAATTAAGGTTGAAGTCTACCACGACTGGATAGCCTCTGGGCTCAGCACAATACGGGATACTCAATAACAAGGCTTCTTCTCTGACCTTGTCTGGGGAATTGTAAGCCCCACCTACACCTCTATCTGAGGAACATCATGTAGCCTCAATTAATTTATAGAGTCAATTTCCTTTCTTCTGACAAAACCTGTTCAGCCAGCAGATTCCTGAACATACTTCCCCATGCTAATGAGCCATTAAAGGTACCCTAGACCCCCAACTGATGGTCTTTGCTTATCCTGGATGTGCCTGCCCTCAGTTCCCCAAAACATCATAAGCTTTGAGTCACCCTAACTGAAGTTGATCTGCCTACTGGAGCTGGTCCCATGGTCTTCCTTCACCATACATACTCACAGGGCTTCTGAATGCCCTGCCCGCTTCATAGCCATCTCTGCTCTGCTTCTGAAATATATCATCTGACTATCTGACAAGAGCAGGGAGACCCACAGTACTTATTAAACTGTGCATGTAAGCCTGTGGCTACACCCTTAGTTTATGTTACATGACTCCACTATTGTGGGCCTGTCTTTTCCCTGACGTGGGACCATGCTGCCACTGTAGTTATACCTGGTATACTTGGCTATCAAAGAAACGTGCCTAGTCACACAACAACTGCATGTTCACTGCCTCATGCCTTCCGTTCTGCCTTGACTCTTCTTCTTCTTCTCTTCTTCTTCTTCTTCTTCTTCTTCTTCTTCTTCTTCTTCTTCTTCTTCTTCTTCTTCTTCTTCTTCTTCTTCTTCTTCTTCTTCTTCTTCTTCTCCTTCTCCTTCTCCTTCTCCTTCTCCTTCTCCTTCTCCTTCTCCTTCTCCTTCTCCTTCTCCTTCTCCTTCTCCTTCTCCTTCTCCTTCTCCTTCTCCTTCTCCTTCTTCTTCTTCTGCCGCCATTTGAAATTGTCATTAGCCAGCTGTGTGGGCTCTTGAACTTACAGCGTCTATGGTCCATGTGTATGCTTATGCTTTAGAGACCATGTGTCTTCCAATCCTGAGGTTTAAACTAGGTACGTTCATTCTTAGGGAAATAGCAGGTAAGCCTTTCCAGGTGGGAGGGCATGACATTTCTGCCGAGTGCCACCTCAGCCCCTCTTGCCTCCTCCACAGAGAAGTATTTTAATAGAAGGTTAATGGAGGGCACGCAGAACAAAAGGAAAACCCGACCATCGTTATTCCATGTTTTACTGTAATAGAGGTCAGCCCTCCTGGTTCCTTCCTTATATCCATCTTCAAAATGAATTGTTTAGCCTATGAAAACAAAACTAGTTTATTTATGATGCCAGAGAAGCTGTAAATGTGCTCCTGATCTATGCATCGACTAATTAGATTAATTAAGCCTGCATGCATTTCGGAGCAGGCAGGCAGGTGGCAAATAACTTTTGAGATGATTTATACGATATATTCCATCAAGCTTGTGGCTGATGAATAATATTGCATTCATTCCATTAAGATATCGAAGTGGAGGCAGGAAACAGTGCGTTCTTGGCTCTGTGTTCTTACCATCAGAGCAACTGTCGGGGTTACTATAAGAGACATAATTCATGCTATTTAAAACAACAGGAAGAAACCACACAGGCTAAGTGTCAGACTTAACTTAGTCTCGGCAATTTCTTACATGATTCTTTGCTGTGGATTTTGGTAAACTTTAGCAAGTCATGGCTGTTTGCTATTAAATTTTACTAGAAATTTTTATATCACGTTCTTCACTAATACCTTACTTTCACTGGATAGCTCTAGTAATGAGGGTGATATTGGGCAGGTACCAGCTCTCTTTCTCTGTGGTCCTTAGATGCCAACATTCGTAAAAGTGATTAGCAATGCTTATACAAGTGCCACAGTCCTAAGGCCTGCTCCCAGGAGGTCTGCATGGAACCTATTTCAGAATTCTTTTTGCTCTTAGTTTTAACCAACACTTAAGATGTCAGTGTCATCTCATACTATTTAAGTCTTGTCATTTAGTCTTTGCTCACTTAGGATTCTCAAGTTTGTTGGATATTTTAGCCTTGTTTTCAGTCCAAGAGGACTAATGATTTGTTAATACATAAAATAAATACAAATAAAAATTCAGATTTTCTGTCTTCAATTGAAAACTCCAAATCAAATTCCATAAGGGTAATATAAGGTCCTCTGCAGTAAAACAAAGCACACAGGTGATTCTTAGGTGTACTGAAATTCAACAGTCACATTCCAGGGGCAAAAGACACTATATATGATTGTCACAGAACCTGGAAGAATGTGCCTTGCTTTCTCCATATAGGTACCATCTTGCTTAGAAGACAAAGAAAGATACATGTATCACCCAGCCTAGGCCTAGGATAAACTTGGACCTCGATAGACTGCTGGACTGGCCTGACTTCTAGATCACCTTTTGTCTTCCTACCCTTTCTGGTTCAAGTCCAAGAGGCCTGCACAATTGCTTCCATCCTGATAAGGGCTGCTCCCAGCTTGACTCTAGCACAGACAATAGTGAGGAAGTGATTCAACAGGAAATCCGACCAACTACTGCTGTGAGGGGGTATAATATTGTAACATTAAGCATGCTGTTGTAAAGACTGAGAGCAGAAACTGATACTTGAAATGGACCCCAATGAAAACCTGATATTTTACCCAGCCCAACTAACCTCTTTAAGCATAGGGGTTAGCAGGGAAAGTGGAAAAGGAAGGCCTTCACTGAGGAAGCTAGGACATGGCAGAATCAGGTAACAGAGGAAGGAGTGGCCTGTCTTTTATAGACTATAGTAGCAAAAGTCAGCTGTCCACCAAAGCCATTTGATAATGTCTGTAGCAAAGCTTTGTACCACTGAAACAGGAAGAGGGAGTAATTCAAAAGCTATAATGAGGAATCTAATTATAAGATGTTATCCTGTCATTGCAGTCTGCACCAGACAGGCACAAGCTAGATGGAAAGAGAGAACTTGCAAGACTGGGAGGGAACGTTAGGTGACCTAAAGAGATGGTACTTCTTCATCCTTCTGGCTAAATGGTCACTATCACTCCAGTGTGAAGGAGCAGCTACCTGACTGGAGACCCTCTATATCTCCTGCTTCATTTGGACATTATTTTTTTGTTCGTGACTGTGTACTGTTTTCTCTATCCATAGTGGAAATTAACATCATTCATAATTTCCCTGTAGCTACTTCTATCAGCTTCCTAAAGACTTAGTAACAATGCATCTGGGGACCAGAGGTGAGTATTAGGATCTTCATCAATGGAAGTAGAGAAGATTCTAGCCCCTGAATGGAGAAGGCCTCATAAGCAGCCATGCATTAGAGCCCCTTTCTGAATTGGGGGATGGAGGGACTATATATTTGCAGTGAAAGAAATATCACTCAACCCTATAAAAATATACCCTAGGAATAGGGAATAGAAAGATCTCATGGTGTATAGCTTCCCACTCAAATGCATATATCTTTGAAAAGTGAGAAGCCCACATCCATAAGATTGAAGGAGCCAAAGGAGAAACAGAATCTTGGCTGTATGAGGACCCCAGCTTGTGAGAGCTAGAATTAGGAGTGATAGGCCAGAAAGCAACAGACCATGGTCTGCAAAAGCAGCCTTAGCAAAGAGAGATGATGGGAATTTTGACAGCTCTTTCCTGATTGGCTGGATGTGGTTAGAGATTCAGCCATCAGGGCCTACCTGATTTTTATTCCCTTTGGCTACCTTCCGCTGTCTATACTTTCCCTCAAAGTCCAAGGTGGAGGAAGAAACAAGGACTTCAGAATTTGGCTGTAGTCACAAAAATATCAAAAGACAGGAGGAAGAGTTCCTTGGTGACAAGGATGGCTCTCCTGGACCAGAGTGTTCTGCTAGGGCAGGGAACTCCTCTGAGACAGCCTCCAGGACCCCATCCGCAGCTGTGCACAGAGGAACTTATGGTTTCAGTCACCAGAGACCTGAGACCCTAGTCTTCAAGACCTGCCAGAGACAGGTGACCTACTCCTTTCATTCCTGAGAGGGACCTACAAACTTTCTGTGCTAAGTGCTGCTTTCCACTGGTACAATGGAGCCCTCCAAGTGTTTTCAAGCTATATCCAGTCTCTCATTCAGCACCTCAAAGCTCATGGGAGTATAGGGTTATTCAATCTCTCAACTAGTCACCCCAAAGCCAATTTTGGATTAGAGATGAAACAGCTATCCATTGGCATTCTCTTGTCAAGAGGGTTTTGGAACACTTTCTTCCCATGTGGCAAATAGTTACTTTTATTTTCCCTTTTCTGTCTGCCCCCTCCATTCTTGGAGGGGAAGGCAGAGAAGAACCCAGTGGGAGGTAGAAGACGGTCTCCACCCACCACCCGGTTCACTAGCACATTTTAAATGCCTACCCCATGAAGCATTGTCATGGAGATGTTCTGATTTCCGCTATAATTTCAGGATTATTCACAGTTAAACTGCTTTCCTTGATAAACAAGTATCTGCTGAAAAATGGATTCTTGAAAAAAATCTGCCTATCTGGGTGTAGCCTTGTCACAATAGGGTCTCCCTTGACCTTGGACCTGTCTGGCAGGGAAAGAAGCCAATCAGCCACAAACCCAATGATGTATCAATATTGCTTTGTATTGGAAGCACTCTCTCCTGCAAAGGAGAGGAAGGCTCAATAGGTCTTAGGAAGTATCTAAGAATTACAAAGTTCAGAAGGTAAACAAAACTTCACAAGTCTCAAGTTCTTGACACTTAGAAGAGTCACAAAGTCCCTTCTAAAGGTTACAGAAGTAGTAACAATTGGTGGGAAGAGGAGACTTTCTGACCAGTGGAGTTGTCTTGTCCAGGGGTACCAAGGATGGTACTGTCATGAGCTATCATTCTGCTGAGGCAGGCTTTTCAGTGACCCGTGCACTGCAAACAATGCAAATAATTTCACTAGTTCACTAAGCTGGATTTGAGCAGAACCATTCCTTTGGTTTGTCTGTGTCTTTTCTGAGATGAACAGATGTTTACTCAGATCTCCCCCAGGAACAGGCATGCAACATCCAGGCAGTTAAACCATAAACTAAAACTAATCCGAGAGCACATGCTCTGATTTTGTTCTATTCTTTTAATTGGTGATCTCAATTAGACTCCTGTCTCCTTATAACTTTATGTTCTGACAGTTCACACGATGTTAAGTATCCTAATGAAAGATATGCAAAAGGTAAGTTTAGAAGAGATCAAATGAAGGGTTTCATCTGCACCTATATAAAGTGTGCTTACTGCTGACCCTAGGCATTTTTTGTTACTGTGATTGAGCACTAAATTTAGACATAAAATTTCTCCAAGTAAAGGCCTAACAGAGATAAGACACATGCCATAATTCTTAGCATTTAGAAAGAAGAAATCTATCAATTCTTTAAAGCACAAAACTGTAAATTTGTTGGTTAAAGTCTGAGCTCTGACAAATATATTTATTAAAATTTATAACTATTACCAGATGGCCCATATACTGGTCCACCACTCCTCAAAGTCCCTTATCCCACAAAGTTCCAACAATTTCCTCCCATGAACCTCAGTCCTGGAAGAATCTCTGCTTTAGTCATTATATTTTTGCATTTTCCATAATTTCATTGACACACAGTCATACTTTTCTTTTTTTTATTAACTTGAGTATTTCTTGTTTACATTTTGAATGTTATTCCTTTTCCCGGTTTCCGGGCAAACATCCCCTTAATCCCTCCCCCTGCCCTTCTTTACAGTCATACTTTTCTAAATGACTAGTTGTACTGGCTAGTTTTGTATGTCAACTTGACACGAGCTGGAGTTATCACAGAAAAGGAGCCTCAGATGTTGAAATGCCTTTATGAGACCCAGCTGTAAGGCATTTTCTCAACTAGTGGTCAAGGTGGGAGGACCCAGCCCATTGTGGGTGGTGCCGTTCCTGAGCTGGTTGTCTTGGGTTCTATAAGAAAGCAAGCTGAGCAAGCCAGGGGAAGCAAGCCAGTAAGTAACATTTCTCCATGGCCTCTGCATCAGCTCCTGCTTCCTGACCTGCTTGAGTTCCAGTCCTGACTTCCTTTAGTGATGAAAAGCAATGTGGAAATGTAAGCTGAATAAACCCTTCCCTCCCCAACTTGCTTCTTGGTCATGATGTTTGTGCAGGCATAGAAACCATGATTAAGACACTAGTTTCTTTCAATTCACATATTTCTAAAGATTTAGGCATGCTGTTTCATGTGTCCAAAGTTCATTTTTTTTCAACTAATGAGAAATGTTTCTTTGTAGAATTTGGATCAGGGTGGGTTTCCCATTTATCAGTTGAATTCTTTTGCCACTTTTTGTCTCCTCGGCACAAGCAAGCACTCCAAGTCCTCGACTCCAAGTACTGTGTGAACATCTGTTTGCATTTCTTTTGGGGAAATACTCAGGAGCTGCTTGCCTCCTCAGCCGCTTTGGCTTAGCAACCAAAGACTGGGCAGTGCTACCATCTTGTGTTTTTACTGTTCATTTGGGGTGCTGGGGTTGAATCCAGGGCCGTGTGCATGCCAAGTCATGGAAGTACATCTTTCTTATTTTTTATTTTAATTTTGAGGTGCAGGTCTCTTGAACTCTTTCTTGCGGTTTTATTTTGAATCTTCCAAATGACTAACAATATTAAACATTTTCCCACACGCCTTGTCATAGATCACAGGTACCTACCCTGATGCTTTTCTACCTTTATAAATCGAGTTGTTTGCAACACCAGAACGGGAACGAGATATTCACAAATTATAAGTGAAGTGAATATTCAGTCTAACCATAAATATTACTGAGTGTCTCAGGATAAAAAATATGATTGAATAGAATTGAAAACATATCTAAGTTCAAGGATCAAGGTGGCAGCAAGGACCTTCATTTGGGGGCCGTGGATCCTGAGGTTAATACAGGGGAGTAAACTAAAATCTCCAAGCAGGGACCATAGGATTGTGGTTACTTACAGAGCACTCAAATGCAAACACATATAATGATGCATCCTTGACATTTTTGGCCCAGAGGCCAATTCTAGTATCTTCTGATGACAACCTTCCCTCTGCATGGTTCCTCCATGACAGATGGGGAAAGCAACCTCACACTGGTGGCTGACTTCCAAGAGGAATGGCACAGCTTAGCAGCCAATTCAGAGTTGATACCTGGTATATAGAGTACACCATCCATACAGGGTATTTTCCGTCTTTTTTCTCATACGTCCCTTACTTCTGTGGGGTTGGAAAGAAGACATAGGAGCATGGGCTATCCAACTCGATATCTCAGGGCATGTCTGAGTGAGCACAGTGGGAAAAAGATCTTGAGGAAATACTGAAAATGGTGAAGGTAAATGTATCCTACATCTCCAGAGTAACTGGAAGAGGGGTGGGTTAGTGGTGTTCCAGGAAACAAAAACTAATTGAATTATTTTGATGATTTCAAGCAGAATCCTGAACAGGAGAAAACAAGAACTCTCCCAATAGAGCCACAGCAAAAAGTCAATGATAAAACATTCCCAAATAGTGTGCTGGGTGAGGATTCATGTGTGGATTCCAGACACACCATATCCAGTTCAACTTTCGCCATCAATTTTAGACTATGACAACTTTTACACATATAGGTGTGTATATATATATGCATTTATATATGTATTTTTGTATGTATGCATATATATATTTCAAATCCTCCTTCTAAATTTATTTGTTCATGTATATATGTAGGTGGTGTGCATTTGTGCATTCTAGGTGTGTATGTCTGTGTGCACATGTACACAGAGGTCAGAGGTTGATTAGGGGTATCTTTTTCAATTTTTCTTCACCATATTTGCTAAACTCAGTCTCTTCCTGAACCTGGAGCCTGCCAATTCCAGCTACTCTAGCTGCCATCTTGCCCTGGGATCTCTTCCCCTGTACCCTCTTCCCCAGTACTGGGGGTATAGGGTATAGGCTGCCATGCCTGCTACACTGTTTTTGTGGGTTCTGTGGCTATGAACTCTGATGTTCATGCTTGCAGGACAATCACTATCTATTAAGCCATCACCCAAACTCATATATTGTCTCTATTTGCATAAAAAGGGAACAGAGTTAAAACTAAGGAAAGATGATCTAAGTATGGACTTATATTAATTACTTATATTAACTCCAATGAACATCACTGGTTTATTCCCTGTTTATTTTTAATTAGATATTTTACTTATTGACATTCCAAATGCTATCCCCTTTCCTGGTTTCCCCCAAGAAACCCCATATCCCATCCTCCCTCCCTCTGCTTCTATGAGGGTGCTCCCCTACCCACCCACCCACTCCCACCTCCCTGACCTGGCATTCCCCTATACTGAGGCATCAAGCCTTCCAAGGACCAAAGGCCTCTCCTCCTATTGATGTCTGACAAGGCCATCCTCTGCTACATATGCAGCTGGAGCCATAAGTCCCTCCATGTAAACTCTCTGGTTGGTGGTTTGGTCTCTGGGAACTCGGGGTGGGGGTGTCTGATTGGTTGATATTGTTGTTCTTTCAATACGTTGCAAACCCCTTCAGCTCCTTCAGTCTTTCTCTAACTCCTCTATTGGGGATCCTGTGCTCCAGTGAAAGGTTGTCTGCCAGCATCTGCCTCTGTATTTGTCAGGCTCTGACAGAACCTCTCAGGAGACAGCTATATCAGGCTCCTGTCAGCAAGCACTTCTTGGCATCTGCCATATTGTTTGGGTTTGCAGTCTTTATATGGGATGGATCCCCAGGTGGGGCAGTTTCTCGATAGCCTTTCCTTTAGCCTCCCCTCCACACTTTGTCTCCACATTTCCTCCCTTGACTATTTTGTTCCCCCTTCTATGAAGGACTGAAGAATCCACACTTTGGTCTTTCTTCTTCTTGAACTTCATGTGGTCTGTGAATTGTATTGTGGGTACTCTGAGCTTTTGGGCTAAAATCCACTTAACAGTGAGTGCATACCATGTGTGTTCTTTTGTGGTTGAGTTACCTCACTCAGGATATTTTCTAATTCCATTCATTTGCCTAAGAATTTCATGAAGTCATTGTTTTTAATAGCTGAGTAGTACTCCATTATGTAAATGTACCCCATTTTCTGTATCCATTCCTCTGTTGAAGAACACCTCGGTTCTTTCCACCTTCTGGCTATTATAAATAAGGTTAATGAACATAGTAGAGCATGTGTCCTTGTTATATGTTGTAGCATCTTTTGGATATATGCCCAGGAGTGGTATTGCTGGGTCCAATTTTCTGAGGAATTTACAGACTGATTTCCAGAGTGGTTATACTAGCTTGCAATCCCACCAACAATGGAGGACTGTTCCTCTTTCTCCACATTCTTGCCAGCATCTGTTGTCACCTGAATTTTTGATCTTAGCTATTCTTACTGGTTAAGGTTGTTTTGATTTGCATTTCTCTGCTGACTAAGGATGTTGAACATTTCTTTAGAAGCTTCTCAGCCATTCAGTATTCCACAGTTGAGAATTCTTTATGTAACTCTGTATCCCATTTTTAATAAGGTTATTTGGTTCTCTGGAGTCTAACTTCTTGAGTTCTTTGTATATATTGGGTATTAACCCTTTACTGGATGTAAAGGTCTTTTGGTAAAGATCTTTTCTCAATCTGCTGGTTGCTGTTTTATCCTATTGACAGTGTCCTTTTCTTTACAGAAGCTTTGTAATTTTATAAGGCCCCATTTGTCTATTATTGATCTTAGAGCATAAGTCATTGGTGTTCTGTTCAGGAAAATTTCCCCTGTGTCCATGTATTCAAGGTTCTTCCCCTGTTTCTTTTCTATTAGTTTCAGTGTATCTGATTTTATGTGGAGGTCCTTGATCCACTTGGACTTGAGCTCTGTATGAGGAGATAAGAAGGATCAATTTGTATTCTTCTACATGCTGATCTCTGGTTGAAACAGCACTATTTGTTGAAAATGCTATCTTTTTTCCAATGAAAAGTTTTAGCTCCTTTGTCAAAGATTGATTGACCATAGATGTATGGGCTCATTTCTGGGTCTTCAATTCTATTCCATCTACCTGCCCATCTCTGTACCAATACCTGCAGTTTTCTATCCCTATCACTCTGGAGTACTGCCTGAGGTCAGGGATGGTGATTCTCCCAGAAGTTCTTTTATCGTGGGATAGTTCTTACTATCCTGGACTTTTGTTATTCCAAATGAATTTGCAGATTGCTCCTTCTAATTCTGAGGAGAACTGAGTTGGAATTTAGATGGAGATTGCATTGAATCAGTAGATTGCTTTTGGCAAGATGGCCATTTTTACTATATTAGTCCTGCCAATTCATGAGCAAGGGAGATCTTTCCATCTTCTGAGATCTTCTTTGATTCCTTTTTTGAGAGACTTGAAGTTCTTGTTACACAGATCTTTCACTTGCTTTGTTAGAGTCACACCAAGGTGTTTTATATTATTTGTGACTATTGTAAAGGGTATCTTTTCCCTAATTTCTTTCTTACCCTGTTTATCCTTTGAGTAGAGGAAGGCTACTGATTTGTTTGAGTTAATTTTATATCCACCCACTTTGCTGAAGTTGTTTATCAGGTTTAGGAGTTTTCTGGTGGAATTTTTGGGATCACTTAAATATACTAACATATCATCTACAAATAGTGATATTTTGACTACTTTCTTTCCAATTTGTATCCCTTGACCTCCTTTGTTGTCTGATTGCTCTGGCTAGGACTTTGAATACTATATTGAATAAGTAGGGAGAGAGTGGGCAGCCTTGTCTAGTCCCTGATTTTTTGTAGGAGTGCTTCAAATTTCTCTACATTTAGTTTGATTTGTCTACTGGTTTGCTTTTACTATGTTTAGGTATGGACCTTGAATTCCTGATATTTCCAAGACTTTTTCTTTTATTGGATATATTTCTTTATTTACATTTCAAGGGTTATTCCTTTTCCCGGTTTCCCAAACTTTTAACATGAAGGGGTGTTGAATTTGTCAAATGCTTTCTCAGCATCTAATGAGATGAGATGATAATTTGTTATTTTTCTTTATATAGATTTCTGTATATTGAACCATCCCTGGATTGAAGCTTACTTGATCATGATGGATGATCATTTTCATGTGTTCTAGGGTTCAGTTTGGGAGAATTTTATTGAGTATTTTTCATTGATATTGATAAGGGAAATTGGTCTGAATTTCTCTTTCTTTATAGGGTCTTGGTGTTCTTTAGGTATAAGCATAATTGTGACTTAATAGAAGGAACTGGGTAGTACTCCTTTTGTTTCTATTTTGTGGAATAGTTTGGACAGTATTGGTATGAGGTCTTCTATGAAGGTCTGATAGAATTCTGCACTAAACCCATCTGGTCCTGGGGTATTTTTTGGTTGGGAGACTTTTAATAACTGTTTCTATTTCTTTAGGAATTATGGGACTGTTTAGATGATTTATCTGTTCCTGATTTAACTTTGGTACCTGGTATCTGTCTAGAAAATTGGCCATTTCTTCCTGATTTTCCAGTTTTGTTAAATATAGGCTTTTGTAGTAGGATCTGATGATCTTTTTAAATTTCCTAGGTTTCTATTGTTATCTTGCCCTTTTAATTTCTGATTTTGTTAATTTGGATATTGTCTATGTGCCCTCTGGTTAGTCTGGCCAAGGGTTTATCTATCTTGTTGATTTTCTCAAAGAACCAGCTCCTGGTTTTGTTGATTTTTTGTTTAGTACATTTTGTTTCTACTTGGTTGATTTTAGCCCTGCCACCTACTCCTCTTGGGTGTTTTTGCTTCCTTTGTTCTAGAGTTTTTAAGATAGGCTCTCAAGCTGCTAGTGTATGCTCTCTCCAGTTTCTTTTTGGAGGCACTCAGAGCTATGAGTTTTCCTCTTAACACTGCTTTCATTATATCCCATAAGTTTGGGTATGTTGTGCCTTTGTTTTCATTAAATTCTAAAAAGTCTTTAATTTTTTTCTTTATGTCTTCCTTGATCAAGCTATCATTGACTAGAGTATTGTTCGGCTTCCATGTGTATGTGGACCTTCTGCTGTTTTTGTTGTTATTGAAGACTAGAATTACTCCACGGTGATTTGTTAGGTTGCATGGAATTATTCCAATCTTCTTGTATCTGTTGAGGCCTGTTTTGTGATCGATTATATGGTCAACTTTGAAGAAGGGACCATGACGTGCTGAGAAGAAGGGATACTCCTTTGTTGTAGGATGAAATGTTCTATAGATATCTGTTAAATCCATTTGGTTCATAACTTCTGTCAGTTTCACTGTGTCTCTGTTTAGTTTCTGTTTTCATGATCTGTTTATTCTTTAGATTAGGGAAGTTTTCTTCTATAATTTTGTTGAAGATATTTAATGGCCCTTCAAGTTGGGAATCTTCTCTCTCTTTTATACCTATTATCCTTAGGTTTGATCTTCTCATTGTTTCCTGGATTTCCTCAATGTTTTGGGTTAGGAGTTGTTTGCATTTCGCATTATCTTTGACTATTGTGTTAATGTTTTCTATGGTATCTTCTGCCCCTGAGATTCTCTTTTCTATCTCTTGTATTCTGTTGGTGATGCTTGCGCTTATGACTCCTGATCTCTTTCCTAGGTTTTCTATCTCCAAGGTTGTCTTCCTTTGTGATTTCTTTGTTGTTTCTATTTCTACTTTTAGATGCTGAATGGTTCTGTTCAATTCCTTCACCTCTTTGGCTGTGTTTTCCTGTAATTCTTTAAGGGATTTTTGTGTTTCTTCTTTAAGGGTTTCTACCTGTTTACCTGTGTTGCCTTGTATTTCTTTAAGGGAGTTATTTATGTCCTTTCTAAAACCTTCTATCATCATCATGACATAAGATTGTAAATCTGGATCTTGCTTTTCCAGTGTGATGGGGTATCCAAGACTTGCTGTAATGGGAGAACTGGGTTCTGATGATGCCAAGTAGCCTTGGTTTCTGTTGCTTAGGTTCTTGTGCTTGCCTCTTATCATCTGGATATCTCTGGTGTTACTTGGTCTTGCTATCTCTGACTAGAGACTATCCCTCCTTTGAGTCTGTGAGCCTGTGAACTTAGGAGTGACAGCACTCCTGGGAGATCAGTTCTCTCAGGGCAGGATTTGGGTATGGAGAGCTGTGCCACAGGGTTAACCCTGGGGTGCAGATGGAGGCCAGAAGCCCTGTTTTTGTTTTTTAATGTCTTAATGTTATTTATTTTTCTGTAAGCACTAAAGCATTCTCAAAATAGAACCCCACTTTTTAAGAAACAGTGTCTTCTGAAGACTGGACTTGTCTAGTGTACTGGGGTGGCACAAATATTGCTTCCTCAGGGTCTCTTTTCTCTGGTGAGATTTACCTTCACATGTTTGAAGAAAAAGAGGAACTGTAGGGTGAAGAATTATTGTTGTGGCTCATTCTGCAAGGATTCAGTTCATCAAGAAGAATGTAGCGCCTGGTATGATGCATGCCAGGAGCCTGCACATAACTTATGATGGCTTTCCTGTTCATTTTTTAAAGCAGTTGATTCTATGAGCACATTAATTCTTTGATTATATTCAATGCCTTCTCATTTTTTTAGTAGCACAGAATAGCCTGTACAAAGTATGTCCTTAATAAAGAGATTAATTTGAACCTTATAAAGCCACTGATGAACACAAAATAGTAATATGCACAGTGTAAGAAAATATAGTCAGCTAATAGTCTTGTCAATTAGTTATAACAAATGTTTGTGACATCTTTTAAAATAAACTGCCATTAAAATTACTAAAGCAATTAAGTAGACATCACAGATTCTTCCTGTTGAGAGAGCTTCTCCACCCAGGAAAAAATATTAAAAGGTTTTCAGTTCAACAAGCAAAAACCATATTTTGAAAGATTAATTTCCATCTTTTTGACATCCTTGTCACTCAAAGATAGAAAACTTGATTTAGGGGTTTCAAACTCTGTCATTTAGAACAAATTTCAAGCTGTGGCTGTCTATGTGAAATTTCAGCAACAGTGTTTTCCTGGCCAAGTCATTATGGCCTTCAAGATAGAATTTGTAGCTGAGACTCTGGCGGCTTCTAAATGGAGCAGATTGAATATTGATGCAATGTTAAAAGTTCCATAATTAAAGGTGCTTCTTTATAGTGTCTCCTTTATTCCATTCATTTACTCAGGAAATGTTTATTGAGCACCACCTATTTGCCAGATACTGCTTCAGCAATTCCTTTCTGCTTCTTGAATGAAAAGTTACCTGAATGAATAAGCAAGTGTATGAATGGGGGAACCAGGGGATAGAGAGATAGATTCATGGATGGATGGATGGATGGATGGATGGATGGATGGATGTTTGATAGATGGATGAGTGGACAGGTCAGCAGGTAGATGGCCAGAAAAATGGATGGATGGGTGGATGAGTGGATGCATGGATTGATGAGAGGATGGATGGATGAGTAGACAGGAAGGCAGGTAGATGGTGGATGGATGGGTAGAAGGGTAGATGGGTGGATGTATCAATGGATAGGTGGATACGTAGATGGATGAAAGCAGTGAATGAATGTCTGGATGGATGAATCAATGAATGAATGAGTGAGCAAAGAGATGCCTTTACAGTCTAGTCACAGTAGTAAAAGAGAAGGGAAAACTTCCAAACACAAGCACTCCTAATTAAGATCACATCCAGGAAATGATTCCCCTGTGCATCTTTTTGTTGGGGATGTGATCTCTTACAACACCCTTTCATGAATCTGCCATATGAGTATTGATCTTACCCCTTCTCACCCTTATCATGGTTCTACCCAGAGAACAGTTGAGTATCTTTACCTAGTCCTTGTGTTTTTCTTCTTTTTTTAATCTGTTTTTTGTTTCTTTAGTTTTTGTTGTTGTTTTGTTTGTTTTTCTCTTCCTAGAACCAACCAAAGGTTTGCTACTCTTTTCTACCCAGCAGGATCTGCTCTATACCATTCTCCAGTTTCTTAGATATGTGAGACCTGGTATCTTGGTATTATGAACTGGTCTATGAGTTTTTATGGCTGTTGTTTCTGTTTACTTAGTTGAACTTTCTGCCATGAAGAATTTAAAAGATAAAAACAACAATCAAAAAAGAATAGTTCCTCTAAGTAGCATATAGGATCAAATGTGTTCTTCTTCATGATATATATATATATATATATATATATATATATATATATATATATATATATATATAACATATCTGCAAATGTTGTTAACCAGGGCTGATCCTAACCTGTATGTCCCCTCATCCTCTAACCCTAGGCTGATCCTATCACAACCTTCCTTTCATATTGTATCTCTGAAATGACATTGCTCCAGCCATCCCTTTGGCCACTAACCAAGACAGACCCTGCTCTATCTATCTATCCAGCCTCCTACTCAGAGCTGACCTTCCCATCTATCCCTTATTTTCTAACCTAAGGCTGTCCCTAGCCTACTCAGACCTTCAGCCTCTAACCCAGAATGAATCCTGCCCTTTCCAGCCCTTCAGGTTCTGTCAGCACTTAAATGATATGGTTTTGGAGCAATTCACCCACATTCATGCATTTTCCATTTAACCATCCTCTTAATGACACAAAATGTTTTTGTAAGATTTCAAATGTCTCAAAGTAGCAAAAATAATACTATTTTTTCCCAATAGGACAAATGGGGGGAAGTAAAAGGGTGAATGAAATCACCCCAAAACGAGAGGGAAATACAGGAGGATATTCTTAGTGGCTGCAAAACTGGAGAGCAGAAACTGCACATTGCTTTCTTTCTGCTTCTTATCTCTGCATCTGTCTCTTTACTGGCCTAGTGAATCCTAAAACATGGTGACACATGGGACAAGCCCTTACTTCCTAAAATCCATGATTCTGGAGGAAAGAGACAGTTAAGGCCTAGATCCCCAACTAATGTGCCACGAATAACCTTGAGGAGCACTGTGATTGGTCCAGTAACTTGTGTGAACCAATCACTAAAGTCAAGGGGCTGGACTACTCCGTGGCTGGTGCTACAAAACCCATGAGTGCATCTGGCCCACTGTGATTCACTGAAAGGAAACACAATCATTATGGCAAGTAAAGAAACGTAGTGCTTATTGAGATCCTCCTTAGACATCAGAAATGTGAGTTGCAAAAATTAAACTAACCTGAAAATAAGTATGATTACTTGCCCTGTGAATGAAGAAAGTGAAATTCAAAGAAATGAAGCAGTTCGCCGACCCTTTAGCTCCTTTGCTATACTCGCTCTGTATCCTTACTCCTGGGTCTAGTGTTCAAAGTATAGGACAGGCAGACAGTAAATAAAGAAGACATTTCAAGGCACAGACTACAAGTGATTTTGATGGTTGTGAGTCTTAGATGGATACAGCAATATGAAATTCTATCCTGAACTCCCTTGTGTCTCAGTTTCCTGACAGGGTAAGTCATGGTCACAATATCTACCTTGTCAGGCTGGTGGTAACAGTTGCAAAGAAGAATATGTGATGTGATGTGTCTCACACAGTGCCCAACTTAGAGGAGGAAACAAGTGAGTGTTGTGATTGTTATTATTAGTAGTATAATACCTGCTCCTGGTGAGCACAAAGAGGAATATTGAAAATAAAAAGAAATCTGGGGTCACCGACTGGGATAAAAGGCCATGATTGTGAAATGAAAACACTTTGCCTTTATTAGTTCTTAAAAAGAGAGATCCAAGAGCTGTAAGCACTTATTACCTTCCAAATCAATTGGACATACTTTATCCCACTGCAGGAATTCAGGAAAGTCAGACTGAGGAAGGGAAGGAAGTTACTAAAAAGGGAAAACTGAAAAGAAAAGAAAGAAACTAGCTGAAAAGGTGGTTTCATCCCGTTAGGGTGGATATTACATCTCTGCTTCCAATTCTAAAGAGAAGCCAATAAAATTGCTTTAAAGAGGAAAATTGTCCTAGTGAGTGGTTCTAGCTTTCTAACAGTACCTGACACTCAGTGTCTGTATTAGATGAAGACCGGATGACCACTTCCTCTTGCACAGCTGGAAAGGATTGGCCATGCAAGGCAAAAGACAATTCTGGAGAAACACCACACTGGGAATATACACTTTAGACTCTAGATAAAGTTGTCTGTCTCGATTTTCAGCTTTCCAGGCACGTTTCTTGTTATAAAGGCATAGCTCACCAGGGTGGGGATCTCTGTCTTTGTCTCTGTCTCTGTCTCTGTCTCTGTCTCTCTGTGTGTGTGTGTGTGTGTGTGTGTGTGTGTGTGTGTGTGTGTGTGTGTATGTATGTGTGTGTGTGTATGTGTGTGTGTTGATTCATTTGAATGCTACAAAGCAATCTGAGTGGGAAGTTTCTATAACCAAGGTATTCTGGTTAAAGGAGGATCCAGATGGATATGTAGGGCCCTTTTCCTACTGTAAAGTTTCTATCATCCCCTGTCATAATCAACAAAATCTGGTGACCCATTTTCAAACAATTGAAGAAGCACAGGATGCTTTTGCAGATTCTTCCTATTTTCCAAGAGACCTATGTAGGGCTAGAGGGGTGGATCAGTAGCTAAAAGTACAAGGTGCTCTTCCAAAAGATCCAAGTTCAGTTCCCAGCACCTACATATGGCAACTCACAACAGCTGTAACTTTGGGTCCGGTGAATCTGGCCTCTGAAGACACCTGATACATATGACACACACCAACACACACACACACACACACACACACACACACACACACACACACACACACACACGCTTCAGAATGGAAACTGAAAAAGATAAACCGACTTGGTATTTCAGGCTAAGTAGAAACTGCAGACTTGTGGTAACTGCTGTCTTAGGGTTTCATTGCTGTGAAGAAACACCATGGCTACAACAGTTGCATAAAGAACAACATTATAAGCTGGCTTATAGGTTCATAGTTTTATCCATTATTGCCATGACTGGAAGCAAGGTGGTGTGCAGGCAGACATGGTGCTAGAGAAGGAGCTGAGAGTTCTATATGTGGAGTAGCAGGTAGCAGGAGGGAGGGGGGGAGGGAGGGAGGGAGGGAGGGAGGGAGGGAGGGAGAGAGAGAGAGAGAGAGAGAGAGAGAGAGAGAGAGAGAGAGAGAGCGCTCAAAGCCTACTCCCAGTGATGCATTTTCTCCAAACAGGCCATATCTACTCTAATAAGACCAGACTGCCTAATAGTTCTACTCCATATGAGGCCATTTTCCTTTAAACCACAACATCTAAAAAAGACTATTACACCTGCTCAAGTACTTTTGCAGTGGGGAAAGATGTGGAAGCGCTTGCATTAGAACTGTAAGAATGATTGACACTCAAATGCACGGCTGCCATTCCTCTTGGTTAGAACTCCACCCACAGGCTCAAAACTAAAGTGCTTTGCTACTGTTACCTCGTCTGTTGAGTTCTTTGTCAAGAGGAAAACATCTCCTTTCCTAAGTTCTGAAAATGTACTCAGATATCTGCAAGAAAAATTAAGTATATGATAAAGGGATAGTCAATGATGGCAGCGTGCGTGTGTGTGTGTGTGTGTGTGTGTGTGTGTGTGTGTGTGTGTGAAGAATCAGATGTTGAATGGCCTTTGGAATGCTTCCAGCTCAGTCATTTTTCTTATTATTATGTCCAGCCACAATTTGAAATGAATGCTTTCTATGGCAGAGAGACAAAAAATTGGAGGGATCAGAGTGATTAAGGTGGGAGCCAGTCTTCTGCACCTAGCATCTAGGACTTTGGCTGAGCTTTGCAGATAACTGGGAGTGTTTTCCTTACTCCCCTGTCCTGGTGAAATCCCTAATAATATTCAGAATGGAAGAACTGTAGAAAAATAACATGATTCCAAAGGGAACAGGTTCCTTTAAGAGTCAAAGGGTTGCTAAATTTAAAAATGGGACAGGGAAGTAATGCGAACATTCTCAAAAGATGAGAAAAATAAATAAATAAACAAATAAAAAACATTTAAAAACACTTATCATTTTTAGCCATTATATAAATGAAAACTCAAACTGCTTTGATAGTTCATCTTACCCTAGTCAAAGTTGTCAGGATTAATAAAACAAATGACAGCACAGGCTGGTGAGGATGTAGGGAGGGAAAAACATATTTTACTGCTGGTGAGAATGCAAACTTGTGCAGTCGCTATAAAAATCAGGTTATAAGTTTCTCAGGAAGCTGAAAATAGATATGGCTATACCATTCTAGGGCACTTACCCCAAGGATTCTATATCTCGCCACTAAGATACTTGCCTATTCATGCTCATTTTCTGCTTTATTCCTAATACCCCCAAATGGGAAACAACCAAAATGTCCATCACCTCACGTATGGATAAGAAAATGTAGTGTATTAGCAGAGTGGAATATTATTCATATGTTTAGAAAAATAAAGTTATAAAATTTGGAGATAAATTGATGGAGTCAGAAATAATCATCCTGAGGGAGGTAACCCAGACCCAGATGGCGGGCACTGAATGTTTTCTCTTAGATGAGGATGTTAGGTTTAAAGCCGTAGATAAGTGTGTTTTGCTCACAATAGATAGATATTCGATAGCTGCTAAGGAACCAGGGAAGAGGAAAGGGTTTTCCCAGGAAGGGAAATAGAATACAATGCTATAAAGAGGCAAAACGGAAACTGGAATAAGAGGATTAAATGGCGGGAGGGACAACAGCATAGGTGGGAGATACAGAGACGGATAAATAATGTTCAAGGTCTTTTGAAAAGCCACATGGAAGCCGATTAGTGTAGAAGCTTCCTAAAATACATACACATATAAAGGGATTTAAATAAAGTTACACTATAATTTTGAAGACATTGCCCTAGTTAGATATTACATGCTACCAAATCAAACTCCTAGTGCCTGGAATGGGTTATATACTTTTTGAGTCATTGGCCAAAGGGGTTCCATAGACCCCACCAAATATTACAGGTTTAATGCCCATGCTATTGGTTACTCTCCACATGCTTAGCGCATGGCCCTATTGCTTACATCGAAGGAGATGGAGAAATTGAGCTGGTACCCAACTAGAAGCTTCACACCTACTGGCTACTTTTGCAGTGCTGGAAGGTACTGTGTGCATGACCGGAAAGAGAAAGAGATCACCAATCACATTCAACTACAAACCCTGTTAGCTACAATAGTGGACTGCTGCAAGGTATAACCCATGGTGCAGTAGAGGTATAAATGTTGTGGAAGTTACCAGCCACTTTACTAACCACAAACTAATTAGATTCACGGTCTTCAAAAGCCTGAGACCGGACAGACCATGAGCCCGAGAGTGAAATGCACTGCTATTACGTGGCTAAATGAATGTAGCAGTAAAATGACTCTTGATAACATACGGCTATGCACCTAGATCAATGTATCCACCCCCCCTACACTCTTCAGAAGGTCTTCTTCTTATAGTAGATGTTAACTAACCCAGAGACCTACAACTGGACAATGTATAGACGGTACTCAGCCTTAAATGCTATGACTCTATCAAACCCCTTCCTTCGAGGCTCAGGAATCTATGGAGAAGAAGGAGAAATATTATAAGAGCCAGAGGTGGTGGATGACTCCAAGGAAAAGTTATCTTCTAGATGTAACAGGGCCTATGTACACATTATTCCCAGAGACTGTGGCAGTACACATAAGACCCGCACAGATTCAAACCAGACGAAAGTCCAGCATTGAGAATTGAGGAGTGGACACAAATTCCGATCGTTATCAAAGAAGCTATTTGCAATTGGTACCTGCTGGGAGATGGGAGATGAGTGTTCCCCAATGGAATGTCCCAGGGTCTATCAACTGCATTTCAGGGCAGTCCCCATTCTCAATAGTAGTCTCACTGACACAAAAGAAACTCGATGGTTTTGGGTTTCTTATTTATTTTGTGTCTCCTTTTATTTTGCTTCTAAAGATAAAGAATATGAAGGGTGGGAGGTAACTGGGAGAAGTGGGGGAGGGGAAATGATAATAATTAAAATATATTGTTGGGTAGGGAGTGCTTGTACTGAAGGATTGTGGGCCTCCTATACAAGGAGAACAACTCCAGCGCAGAGCACTAAGCTCCGGTCTGGAGAGAAAGTCGGGCAGTGGCCTTCAATCTGCTGACTTTTGCCTGATTTCTTGCTTCCCAGCTACTCTCCATCTCTTCCCTTTTGTTCTATGCCAACCAGCCTTCCCAATTTCTGTCCTGATATGGCCGTATGCACATTGGATGGCCAGAGAAGGCCTCTTGTCCTCAATTTTCTCATGATCTTGGCAGTAACCCACCCACTGCCTGAGCAGGTGCTCTAGGCCACCCTTACTTGGCCAAGCCATAGAAACACTGGAAACTGATTTCTGCATTTGAAATAGAAGTTCACACTTGGCCCAGGGAATGGCCATGTGTTAAATAGGACTTAATGACATCAGTTCTAGCTCCAGTATATAACTAGTGTTGTCAATTTTCTTCAACAATGCCGTTACTAACAACCACCTGAAACTTTTCATTATGGGAAATATCAACTATTCATGTAAATGGGAAGGGATCAAGCACTGGCCTGCACCCAGACAGCTTCCTGATTAATTTCGAGTTTGCAACCATAAAAAAAAATAGTTGCATAGTTAGCTCATCACGGTGATATTGCACAGTTACATTTTTGACTAAAGCCAAATTTGCAACGTGGCAGTTTTGGCAGCCCAGCCTTTTAAGACCACATCCTGCCTGACTAAGGGATGGATCATTCTTTCCATCACGACTGAGCTGATCTGGTCTAAATGGCTGAAGTGAATCTACTCAAGATATTATGCGTATACTCCTTTCCTTTAAAATAGAATGTGATTTAGAAAGGTCATAAACATGTTCCTTCTTCAAGTTGCTCCATGAAGACCTCCTTTCTGTCTCTGATAGCAGCTTGGCAAGAGAACACATTTATTGCTTCTGATCTCACCCGCATAAAAAGCCACTGAGGTAACACAGACCATGCCAGGCTCCCCCAATAATTCATCACACTGCCCAAGTGTGAGTTTATCTAAACATTTCTTGAAGCTGTTTCCATTTCTAGCTTGTACCAGTTCTGGATAAGCCTGCTGGAGGCCGTGAGATAATCAAAGAAAATCATGAGCTTGTGGTTAAATAATGGAGCCCACAGGCACCCGTGGCTCTCCGCTAGGCACAGCATTGCTTAAACGGACATCAGAGGCGGGCAGCAAAATTAGTAGTCACATCAGCTCAACCTTTTCTTTATTGCTAAAGGGCTTATCCTCTAAACCAATAAATCCTCATGTAGTTGAAAGGGAACGCAGTTTTTAAATATTCCAGATGCTTTGTGATAATTTATATGTCGAAGGGCAATCTAGACTGGTGGCATTAAAGTTTGTTGAAGAGCTCTTACAAGCCTTATCTTCAATAACCACCATCCGGACATTTGTTTTTTATTAAGGTGATAATGGATATTATGTATGTGCAAGTGTGTGTCTGAGTGTGTGTGTGTGTGTGTGTGTGTGTGTGTGTGTGTGTATTCTATTGTTTCTTCTTTAGGTTAAACATAATAATCTAATCATGAAGAAGATGACTTTGAATTTCCAAACACACTTCTTAGTAGCCTAAGAAAATCAATCCATTTCTCTACATTGTATCACCCATACAATCAATCCATAAGGCTCTACATTGTATCACCTATACTTCCTTTTTCTGAAGCATTGCATAGCTAACCTTGGTGAGGGGGTGGTGATGAGGGGACCCTCTTGGAGATAAAACTAGGTGACAACTGGCACAGGG
Source organism: Rattus norvegicus (assembly GCF_021556685.1). Taxonomy (NCBI): domain Eukaryota; kingdom Metazoa; phylum Chordata; class Mammalia; order Rodentia; family Muridae; genus Rattus; species Rattus norvegicus. The sequence continues at coordinate 94,343,407 of NC_141542.1, forward strand.
TAGAAAAATCTATACCAACCAACTAACCAAACAAACGAAACAGCTTGAGTTCTCAAGAATTGTACCATGACAGTAGTAAATACTCAAACATATAAAAGTGACAAACACTCGTGTGTTCTGTATAATCAGACTTGAAACAACTTGAATTGAATTAGTTATAAGAGTCTGTAAAATACTAATTGAATCTTGTTTCATGGATAAATTTGTTGCGATACAAATAGCTTTGAATTAAAATTCATTGGTTATAGCCTGTGTTTGTGCTTTTACCACTTAATGATTCTGTTTTTACAAATAGATCAAAATAGCTGTCACCCATTAGGAGGCTAAATTTTGAACCCAGGGAATTCAAATGGGATATGATAACACCCATGGCACCAAGTGCAAAGCTGCATATTGCTAACAAAGACGTTTTCTCCAACAGCACTGGCTTTTCACGGGTGACATCTTGAGTTTCTCTACTAGAAACCATAGGCATTTACACAGTGGACCAAGGACCGTTGAGTCTGTCTGTCCAGGTACTAACTGGGATACCATCAGTCAGGCAAAAGACTAAAGAGAATAATTGAAGGAAGTCAGGTTTTTAGTTAATCATAGAAGGCACTTGACCTGCAAGCACTAAGTATATTTCAGGGCTAAAGCTCTCATGCTCAAGAGAAAGAAACCAGAGGGTTGTTCATTTTTATCATAATAGGAGACTACACATGCACCTTGCACTACAAGGCACAGGTTTCCTCTATCTTAGGGCATGTGCTACACAGCCTGCTTGCCTTGCCTGGAGTTCTTTACCTCTAAGGCCATCTCTTCATCGTGTGGATTCCAGCTTCCCCAGACTAGCCACCTCCTTAGTCTGGGCCACATGGTACATAATCTATACCTGAACTGAACTGTGGATAATCAATAAGTTTGTAAATTACTTGTAAAGGCAGTATCTGTTTCAATGTCCACGTTGGGGGACCTAAAGTGCACATCCAAAGTGCGATACTGAGCACTGAAAGATAAGTCAAAGATCAAATCTCCTCTCCAAACACAAGTACACAGAGGCCTCATGCATCTCTGCCTCTAATTCCACTACAGACACCACTTAAAACCACTGCTTCATTAGTTTAAAGAGTTGTGGTTCTAAAACTGCAGAATGAGGTCTGGGGAAGCATCTGGTGATAAAATGCCTATCTTGATGAGTGAGACACTAGGTTCCTTTACCAGCCCAACAAAATTAATCAATTAATAATTAATTAGTTAATTATTACTGTGTTGAGGAGAGATTTCAGTCAGATACAATGGTTGCCTTGCAAACATAAGAACTTGAATCCAATCCCCAGAACCTATGTTTTTAAAAAGTAAACTCAGGCTTAGTGGTGCATGTATATCTACAATTCCAGCAACAAAGAGGCAGAGGGAGGCAGATCCTTGGAGCTCACCAGACAGACAGACAGACTAGTCTGCTTGTAGAACTGAAGGCCAGTGAGAGACTTATCTCAGAAAACAAATGAAAGAAAATTAACAAACAGAATAAAAACAAGGTGTATGTCTCCAAAGGAGTAAAAGCCAAGGTTATACTCTGATTTTACACCTATATGCACCCATGGATGGACAGACAGACAGACAGACACATGCACACGACTAAAGGTGGAGAAAGAAGCCTACGCTCTGAAAAATTCAGCAGGAGGCAACCTGCTTTGGGGATGAATGAGGGCAGAGGAGGCTCATGGACAGAATCCTTCTGGTGGAATCCTGTCACACTGATTCCAAGGGACTCATTCCCACCACATACCTTGCCACCACATCTAAAACCCAGAGTGATGTGAGTGTGGTGTGGAGACAACAGCATCCGCAATCTGTCTCAGACCCCACCTTAACTGGACCACATCTTCGCATGACCTCCATGATTTCTGCGTACAAGGTTCAAAGAAGCACTGCCTGTCTTCAGCAACCGGACTTCTTTAAGCACATGGACCAAGTCATATGAGGGCAAGGTCTGCTGCTTCCTCCGTTTGAATGTGAGTGTACTGGCCACCACTTGTGTGAGACATGACTCTCATTCTGACTTACATCGAGTGGAAGAGAGGTGAATGAGAAGAACCACAGAACTCCAAACTTCAGTGTGTATGTCTGTAGGTGTGGTGTGTGTGTGTGTGTGTGTGTGTGTGTGTGTGTGTGTGTGTGTCTGTGTCTGTGTCTGTGTGTGTCTGTGTGTCTGTGTCTGTGTCTGTGTTCATCTGCCATAAATAACTCAGTCACTGGGAACTGTCAAATTTATTTCTGTGAGGTTGCAACGTCTCTCAGTCTTCCTTTGGTTCTTTATCCATTCACACGAAATTGCATCAACAGCACATCTTTGCTGATGAACCAAGCTTTTTGTTATCTGCTCCCTCAAACTCAAATATTTTTCAGTCTCATATATCTTCCAGAATGGTAGAGCACAAGGTTCTTTTAATATTAAATGCCATCCGTCCTTCCTTCCTTCCTTCCTTCCTTCCTTCCTTCCTTCCTTCCTCCCTTCCTTCTTTCCCTTCCTCCTTCCTTCCTTCCTTCTTTCCTTTCCTCCTTCCTTCCTTCTTTCCTTTCCTCCTTCCTTCCTTCCTTCTTTCCTTTCCTCCTTCCTTTCCTTCCTCCCTCCCTCCTTCCTTCCCTTTTTCCTCTCTTCCCTTTCTTCCTTCTTTCCATCCTTCCTCCCTTCTCCCCACTCTTTCCTTCCTTTCTTCCTTCTCTTTCCTTTGGTTGGCACCTACTCATCAGGTAATCACGTGCTTAACAGTCATAGACTGCAGAGTCAAAGGCAACACTGATGGTACTTTTCTCTGGGCTGGGGTGACCAGGGAATGAGACCAGTCACTGGTGACAAGTGTGCCTTCTCCCAACCCAAGTCTTGTAAAGTAGAAAAATCTTACCAGAAATATGTAATCAATTTAAGCTTATTTTATGCAAATTACACCCCATTAAGGAGGCTTGTGAACAATCTCTTGGAAAACAAGTTTCTGTGGGCTTTCTTGGCACAGCTGTGATCGACAGTACTAAATGCCAGCAGACTTTGCATATTTAAAATATTTAATGATGGGGAAAAAATATAAAATTAATTATCTTCGTGAGAAAAAAAACCTGTCAGACAGCTAATTTATTAAAAACTAGTTTAGAAAATTACTACATAAAACATTTCTAAATAAGAGGAATTGATCTACCTATTAATAGCTACTGGAACTACACCAGTCACGCTGAATTCAAATTTATGTTGTGCTCCAGTCCAAATAATAGATGACATAAATTATAATATGCAATCATTTGCCTACAGCAATCTTAGGCAGAAGGAAGGCCCTTCAGACCACAGTCACAGGTCCCAAGGTTTTATGCCAGAGCATATTTCAGGGAAGTCAGGAAATTTTAATACTTCAACTATGCCTATAAAGTATATATTTTTTCTCGCGTGCACTGTGGTTTCTATGGTTTATTTCAAGCCAGCGTGTTTCCCACTGTCTTCATCATTTTCACCTTTTTGGTCTTAGACCTCTCTTCCTGTTTTCAAAACCATGTGCGTTAAATATAGAAATGTGTACACCGTCATAATATGCGGCTGAGGTGGATGAAATGGCTAAGCGACGCCACGTTATTAAAGCATCCCATTTGTCTGAGATTTTCAACTCCACATAAGGGACGTACTGTTGGAAAAGTATGAAACTATGAGATTTTATTGCTTGAAGATATTTATGCACATAGCTCCCTGAAATGGAAAGGCACACACTTTTATCGCCCTGCTCCCATAACTCAAAACTGCTGAATAGATTTAGTATTTTTTTCTTAAAAAAAAATGAATTAAAACCAGACCTGGGCAATTTAAGCTCTCAAGCTAGGGGTTCTGTAAAGTGTAAGAAGAAAATGGTGACGATGGAGAAGCCTCCACCAGTGCAAGGTGTGGGCTCTGAGGAACCAGGCCGTGGAGTGCCAAGGAAAGACCTAGGTTAAGAGTGGAGAATGCAAGCCAAGTTAAATGACAGAGAGCGGAGGTGGGGGAAGTCAGCTTCCTAGGCTCCAGAGCATTCTTTCTTTAAAATGGAGGCAGTCTGTGGCAGAGATCTCTTCTGAGGATCCTAAGACGGAAAAAGTTCACTTTCACTTGTGGTTGCCTCAGCCCCCTCGAATTGCTATTTCTGGGCTTGTAGAGAAACAGTAACCCAAATCGACCACTCAAGCCTCTTCCAGTCTGATTTTACTAATAGGACAGCAGACAGTGCACCTCTAAGGCTGTGTTAGTTGGTCTACAGCTCCAGAGTTGACCTCACTCTCCTAGCCCACCTCAGCCAACACATGGAGATTCCTCAGGAGGACGCCGTTGACCATTTGAACTCCTGAGACTGATTGGTCCAGAACCTTCATAGAGAATTCTCACACCGTACCTTAACACTTTCCTCTCGTTCTGCCTTTAAAGATGCCTTAGAAAGGGAAGGGTTGAATTACCATCTCCTCTAAGTCCTTTGGTAAGTATTTGTTCCGTGCCTTCTGTGAGAAGATGTGGAGAGGAATGCAGAGCTGATCCTGACGGAGACAAGCCTGTGTGGCACAATGAGGATCTTGCACAATGAGGATACTGCACGACTGTTAGTAAGCAGGCAACGATCACCGTCTGCATGATTAAAAAGGAAAGGTTCTGCTGCGGAAGCTGCCACCAGCCGAGCAAGGCTATTAGCAAGCTGTTGGACCGCCGGCTGTACCACATTTGGACCTCTTTGGGGGAAGATTTGCTCTTCTAGCCCCCCCTCCTGCCTTCCACATTTCTCTGCTCTAGTTTTGCTCTATAGTCGTCTGATCCTGATCCAGATCCTACATTCGTATCCTGTCTAAGAGCAGAGCTGCGCGCCCTCTCGTTAACACTAGGGAAAGCAACATGCTATCAGATTGGCTCGAGCTCATTCACATTTGCACCAATTCCACAGCTACTTCTTATTGACAGCTTTTGATGCACCCACGATTACAGAATGATAGAGATATGCCTATCTATATTGCTTTATCTCAATGCTCGTTTTTGTAAATACAAAATCGGAACAGGGGCGCTCCTCTACGTTGTAAGTTTATACTCACAGCACGTTCGCCCAGTCTATTAGTAAGAATCCTGCATCATTCTGGTTCTGTTGGGAATCTGTGGTGTGTGCATCTGTAGAGGGAGGGAGTGTGTGCTGACAGTGTGTGTGTAGGGGTCAGAGAGGGTGTCTGCTCTGCCATCTTCTATCTTAGTTCTTCGAGACAAGGTCATCATTACATCTAAAGCTTGGCACTATGGCTAGGCTGGTTGGTAATTGAGTTCCCAGGAGTCACATATCTCCACCTCTCACAAAACTGGCAGGGGTTCCAGGCACATAGTTCCATTCCAAGCTTTTATACAGGTGCTTAGAATTTGAATCCATGCATCTGCGTGCACCTCAAGCACTCTTAACCCCTGAGATATCTCCTCAGCCTCCTGCTCGGTCTTTTAACTGCTATATACTATTGCATGGTGGAGACACACTGAATTTGCCATCCACTGCTACCAAAAGCTAGACCTGGCCTCCAATATATTCTTTTTCTTTGCTGCTGCTAAATAATAATATATTTACATGCTTAGATATTTTCATTTCTCTATTGATTATTTTCAGGAATAGAATTGTTAGGCTAGAAAACACACAACACACACACACACACACACACACACACACACACGATTTTAATAGATATTTCTAGGCAGGTTGCTTTCAAAAACTGTTTTAATTCACACTGCCAATGTGTGAGAAAATATTCTTTCTGTATTCCTGTCAGTAACAGATGTTTATTCTTTTTTTCAGCTTTTAGGAATTGCTTTCTTGTTTTGAATCTATTTAAATGCTTGACTCTATAAGATATTTGAGTGATTCCAGATTGATATTCCTGCAATCAACTATATTCAAAGAAGCCTAATCCTTAGCAGTGTCCCATCCTTCCTTTTCCCGTACCTAATAACTTTTATTAACTTTTCATTTATTCTTTTTTATTGTAAGGTATGTGTGTGTGTATATATATATATATATATATATATATATATATATATGTACATGAGACCCGATGTATTGGACTCCTTTGGAGCTGTAATTATAGACATTTGTGATCTATTCACCATGGGTGCTGGGAACCAAACTTGGGTTCCCTGAAAGAGCAGGAAATATATCAATGCCACCAAGACATCTCTCCACCTCTACATTTATTCTTTTAATCCTCTGTCTTTCACAAAACCTACCATTTCATATTATTTTCTTACCCCTTTTCTACTTAAGATATATATCTCGTTTCTCATCTATGTGACCACGAACAGCAACCTTCCTTGTTGGTCCTTTGGACACCAAGCATTCTGCCACACAAAGGCCCCTGTGTCACTCAACAAGTTCTCAATGAATGAACATCGAGGTCACTTTCAATTTTCAAAGATTCTAAAAGATGTTCTTGTGAATAATTTGAACATAAATCATCTCACACTTTTTGGCATATTTTAGGCTGCATTCCTAGAAATTGGATTGCTGTGTAAAGGGTATTTTACATGAAGGTATAATTAGCTATAGATATTACCAGGACAACATTTCATTCTTACCAGAAATACAAAATGTTGCTTTTTCAATATTTCCAAAATACTGCACTTCGAAAGCCTTAGATTTTCATCAAGCCAACACATGAAAAACTATAGTTTCATGTTTCGTTGTTAGTGAGATTGTGAGTTTTCTCATATGTTTGAATGACATTTGTTAACAGTCTTAGGGTTTTTTGGTTTATTTTATTTTTTTTTTTTGGAAATTTTGTGTGTGTGTGCATTTTTATCCATTTTTTGTTGTTGTTGTTATTGTTGTTGTCGGATGGTTGGTCTTTTCTCCCTCGAATCTTTTGAGCCGTATGCAATTCAGTGATCAATCTTTTGTGATTAGAATTTCAAATAGTTTTCAATTTTGCCATTTGTGGCTGAGAGCTGCCCGGCCTCAAGAGAGAACACCCTATTGCCTCTTTCTAGGCCAGAATTGGAATTCAAAATCTGAGAAACTTTTTCTACTGGCTGTGTGATGCTTTTGGCCTATCACTAATTCTAAATGCTTCAACTCAAACCATACATTAGGAGCCCCTACCCACAATGCCTCTCTGTCTATGGAACTAAATGCTCGAGTTATCTGCTCCAGACAGAGTGACGGTACAGGTGTGGGATAATAATTATGTGCATTTATAATTAAGTAGGGATCCAACTGCAAGGTAAAATGCCTTCTGTGCAGTATGAGCTGAAATTCTAGCTGGACAAACTTCCCTGGCCGTCAAGTGTTCTGTGGTTTCAGCTTGGCCATCTGCCTTATGCTTCACTCTGTATGTGCTTGGTTCTGCCCCTCTGGTGAATTTTCCCTGCTGCAAAAGAATGAGACCCTGCACCTCAGCTGAGCGGTTTTATGGCCTCTTTCCTGTCAGGAGAGGGTCGCGCCTAAAAGCCTTGTTAATCTCTTTGAATTCTCAGCCCCACCTGTAGTGTTTCTGCTAATGCAAAAGCTCTCCAAGCTTTTCGCTCCTGTGCTTCTTGGCTGCTCAATCCATTCGATCTCTGTCTCTGGATTCTGCTGAAAGGCCTGAGAGACATTGTGCAGAAGTTTCTAGGGCCCTCCAGTCTGAGAGACTAATATTCGACCCTTACATTCATTACTGAGTACTGATCTCATTCAAAATTAGAGCAAGAGAATTCTGTAAAAATATTTCAGTCCCTGTCCTTGTCTTTACGCGATGCCATCAGAAGTATTTTCTTAATTTCTGCATCATCTACCATCCAGGAAAATTGAAGAAATACAAATCACGACCCAGCTCCTAACATCACAAACTATAAATGAGAGTGCATGATGTTTTAAGAAATCTACACCTAGAGAGCTGTGGGTAAAGCTCTTCTTATGAAAACAGAAGGACCTGGGTTTGGTCCCTAGAAGTCACATACAAGCCACATATGGCCGCATCTCTATAGCTCCAGCTATAGAGATCAGGTGACTCCCTGGTGCTCACTAGTCAGTCACTGAATCAATAAGCTGCAGGTTCAGTGAGAGACCCTGGTTCAAAGGATAAGGTGGAGGAGATGATTGAGGAAGACACCCAATATTGACCGAGGGTTTCTCCATATATATGTATTCAAACACAACATTCTCTCTCCTCTCTCTCTCCTGTATCTCCTATCTCTTCTCTCTCTCTCTCTTTCTCTCTTCTTTCTCCCCCCTCTCTCCCTCTCCCTCTTTCTCTCTCTGTGTCACACACACACACACACACACACACACACACATACACACACACACACACAAATGCATGCACACACCTCTTAGGAATTTAAAGCTTATTTGGCCTTCTTTGAAAACATCTAAGTCAATGATCCTCATTTAGTGCATTTACTCTCTGGGAGCTTAATGCTTAAGTATCTCTGAGGTCTTTACCCTGGGAGAAGAGCTTACACAACACACATTTCTGGACAGTGAAGGCACAGATCTACTAGACATCTGATGGTGCCCAGGATAGCCCACTGTCTCCCAACAAGGAGTTGTTTGCCCTTAAATCTCAGATCTGCTGATGCTGAGAAGTTCTAACTTAGACAAACCTTTGTATTTTGAGACTGAAAACTTAGCCCTGACAAACTGAAGGGGGGGGCTCTTTAGAATCTCTGGGATCGGAGCTAACACCCAGCAAACATTACTCTCGGCTTGCCAGCCACTCACTAGCCACAGCTCCCTTAGTCAGCACTTGACACATAGGCAGGCCACTCATCCTAAGCATATTGGAAACATTCCTTCACCATTAGAAGTCCCGTCAATTACCATATTTCAAAATCAAGAATAATGGTAACCCCTCCTCACTGGTGTACGGTGCTATCAGCAGCTGACTTGTGGGCTTATAGACAACAATCGACCGTCCGATCTGCTTCTACAACCTTGATAATTCAGGACACTTTCTTCCTTTGCCAATTATTTTTGCCAATATGGACAATCCAGGTTCACACCATGAGGCCTGTTTAAAACATCCGGCAGTCCTAAAACGTGTGATAAAAGGTGGGTCTAGAAGTTACACTCGTACTTTCACCATGGGCTATTTTTCCTCTAAAGAAATTTTCCCTATTAAAAAAGTGAATGTTTGACCTGTGAAGCAGCTCAGTGGGCAAAGCACTTGCTGTATAGCACCCTTGTAAAGCATGACAAGCTTTCCATGTACATGGAGCTGGGCTCCGTAACCTTCATTCTCCTGTAGAGAGAGGGGAACAGAGACATAATGCCCCCCCCCAGAAGCTTATAGACCAGTTAGCCCAGCAACCGCGGCAGCAAGCAACAGGACACACTGTCTCAATTGAAGCAGAAGACAAGTGACAATACCCAGCAGAAGCCCACAGTCTAGTCTATAGAAATTGTGGGACTCATTAAATGACACCAATCACCTTGAGTAGCGATAGCAAAAGAGATCCTCGGTAGGTGTTTGCTCTGTTTTGTTGTATCTCTTGCTTGCTTGGTAAGAGCAAATTCATCCATTCTGCACATGAATGTTCTCAAATAAATACAGAGAAAAGTAGTTAACATTCCTTTACATCCAATAGCTTTCTTTGCCAGAAAGGTTTTTCTAGTAACTAATAGTGTTGCCTCTCCAAGTATCATACTGACTATGCTGCTTCCTGCCTCTGTCAACTGAAACATTCTGACAGGAACAGGGCTTTGATTTCTATCTTGTCTTGCTTTTTCCCCTCTTACAAAGATGAGGGAAACCCTAAATGGGCTTTGCTGGACCTTCAGAAGGAAAATTTACCCAATGAATACTGGAGAACATCATATCATTGTTGTTCCGGGAAAAACTATCAGTTAACTTCCTACTGTCACAATTACACTTCAGAATGATTTGAAAAGTGGTGGGTTCAAAGTTTCCTATCAAAAGACTGAAACCTTAGGGAAGTGGAAGTTTGATCCACCGTATCAGATTGGTTTTCAGACATCTCTTATTATGATTTGTACTTTTCTTCTCAGCTTAGGAAAAGGATTCCCATTCGGAAACTCGGTTATCTGGACAGATGCAGGGTGATGCTCAAACCCCACTCACTACTTACATTTACAGTGCTGTTCCAAGTTGGGGCTTTAGCTTAGATGTTTTCATTGCTTCCCTCATGCCTTAGTTGATACTTGTGGGGCCACTGATTCTTCTTAAGAAGCTAGCATCTTCGGGGAGTAACAGTGTAGGTGGGAATCTTAGAAGTGTAAACGAAAGTATACAAAGGAGCTAGGAGAGGTGACTGCATCCCATCCATTCAGTGCACTACCAGGGATGCCAGGGCTACACTGTCCCTTGTAGAGTGACCAAAGACTTCTAACATGTAATCATTTGTCAGAGCTTTCAAACTCTGGGATGTTGAGAATAAAACATTTCTTCCAATTGCTCTTAAAACCATCAAACTGCCTGCAGAGAGTGCGAAAGATGGATAGACTGACAGACACGAACAGATGACTCCTGAAACTATCTGTTCTACTCGATATTGCTTTCATGGCATGCCCCAAGTGACCATGACACAGGTACCCATCTTGCTCCCAGCCAAGTATTCAAGCACAGGCTTCTGAACTTGCTCTTTGATACTAGGGGGTCAGCTGAACTTGGTCACTTGCCTTAGTGATGTTCCGGTATGCTGAAGACAGATTTATAGGGCACCCACTACTCCACATCACTTAGTTGTGCTTATTAAGTGGGTCAAGGACTTTTTCTCATATTCTTGGACTGCTCACAGAATAGATGCCATGAGAATTAGCATGAAATTCAGCTGCACTTGAAGGGATCTGTCTGAAATTAGGGTTGTTCGGGCTAATGCCTTGAACACACCAGGGATTCCAAATTCTAACCCCGATTCTGAAAACCACTTATAAGAATTTCACTAATGGCGCCACTTCTTTTAACTCCGTCCTGTCTCCCTTATGAGTGAAGGAAATGATGCGGCTTCCCAAAGGTAGAGGTGAAAAGTCTAAATGGGGCTGGGGAGACAGTGCAGTTGGGTAAAGCACTTGCTGTGCAAAACTGAGTTCAATTCCTAGATCCCACAGTGGAGGAAGAAAACTGACCCTTTAAAGTTGTTCTCCAACCTCCACATACTCAGTGTGATATAGGCATATGCGCACACACACACAAACACACAAACACATACAATGAACAACACACACAAATATAAGTCATGTACAACACACATATATGCACACACACACACAAACATACACCATGTACAACACACACATTATGTACAACACACATATGCAAATATACAGTATGCAAGACACACACAAATGCGCCCACTCATAAACACACAGCATGCATACATTAATGCACACATATCAGACATATACATAGTAATAATATACCTTCTAAGGACAAAAATAAAAAGTATCCTTTATATGAAACAAAGATTTGAATGTTGCTTGATATGGCCAGGTCATGTGCATATGGCAGCCCATATCTATAATCTCAGCACTTTGGGTATCAATGTAGGAAATCTACCCTCCTAGTCCAAAAGAAATAAAGAGGATATTTTCCGGGTTTGAATATGTTTTATCTCCTCTGAAGTGTGAGTCAACATTTAATTGCCATGTGACAATGTTATCAGGTAGGACCTTCACGATATGACCAGGTTGTGAGGAGGCTAATGTCTCTTTCAAGTGACCAGGTCAGTTCTCATAATAGTGAAAGGGTTCTCAGTCTCAGGACACAAGATTAGTCACCATGATGATGATTCTGTCATAAGGCAAGGCTTCCCCTTCTCTTCTGCATTTGCTCCACTTGCCCCCTGCTTCTCTATTAGTCAAAGCAACACAAAGCTCTTGCCAGATGTGGCCTCACAGTTTTGCACTTCCCAGCCCCAGAAAGTCCAAGTCTAATTAACCTCTCTTCTTTATAGATTATCCAATTCAACTCAATACATTTGGTTATAGAAGCAGAAAATGAACTAGGATGATGCCCACATAGTTTGATTTTAATGACTTTTGTTGTTAAGAACAACAACTGAATTTATTGCTATTGAAATAAGAGTGAATGCTCGAAATGACAGTACATTTCCTTTCCTCCCTGACCCCTTTCTATTCCTACACTGAATGGGTAGGAGAGCCTTGAACACCTAATTTACACCTAGTGATGATATAGGGCTAGTGAAAGGTATCTGACCAGTTATGGTTGCTTGGAGCCATTGATGATGGGGGAGAGATAGTGCAATGCTTTCATTGACTCAAAAACAATGGTAGAAAACAATGGTAGGGGTATAATTGAGAGACAGAGCATGGAAATGTGAAGGAGGCCAAAACAGCATATGTCATGATCTTCCTATGAGAAGACTAAGTCTGATTGGTGTGAAGGAGAAGTTGAGGAGCAGGAATTAGAAGATAGGGTGTTCTTTTGTATGTGGTATGCAGCCTGGTATGCACAGATGATATATACTCTACACAAGCATCATCTTTAAGAAAGTACCATCTTGGAGAGCTCACCCCCTGCCTCCTTGCTCTACCTGTCTGGGTCTGAACCTCAGCTCTAGTACTCTCCTTCTGTCCCCAGCACTAAGGCTCTGACCAGTTCCCAACTCTGGTCCAGAGTAAGCCCTGTGTGAAAGAAGGCAGCTCGTAACTTCTCAGGGGTCATAGGTCAGAGCTGTGTTTCCCAAACAGATTCTCACAGAGACCTTCAATGCACCTTTTAATAGCTTGAATGTTTCTACATTAACACCAGAGACACTAAGGAAGAGATAAATATTTGTAGAATAAGATGTAATTTTCTTACAGCTCAAAGAGAGCATGATACGCCTAAACACCATTTAAGCATTTTTATTTGGAAGGCAAAAGAAATAACTTTTCTTTTAGTAGAAGTTTAAGGGGTGAAATAGTTTTTAGTCATATGAACTTATCCTTTGAGCTTTGATTTCTAAATCTGGAATAGAAATAACCATCTCTCTGTCATATACACCAGAACATTTTTTAAGGTGAGGAATAGAAAAAAAAAAAGAATAGAGAAAATGACTTCTATCTCTGTTTGTGTGGGTGTTTAAAAACAGTCATCGCTTTAGTATGAAAGTGTCATTGTAGCTGCACTAGATGACAAATTTTACTTTAATTTCCTTATCTAGTCACATATTTGAAGAGTGTTAACAAGTCACTTCTACTCTGACCTGATAGTGACGAGCCCAAAACTCATAAGAAAAACAGGGAACTGCATTTTTACAATACCCACCAGCAGCCCCCACCCAGTACCCTGCTTCTGGGAACAAATGTGTGCTCTGTGTGCCTCTAGATGCACCTGATGCTCACAGCACGTGAGCCAAATTGTCAAGTGGGTGCCTTCCACAGTAAGTTGCATGTTATACCAGCCCAGTGGCAGTAGGCTCCCCTCCCTCAGCCACGCATTCCAGATCACCAGAACAGCATAAACGAGACCCATCGTATATACCTGAAAGCAGGAGGATCAGGAGTTCAAGGTCATCCTCAACTACAGAGAGAATTTAAGGATAACCTCATTTACATGAGATTATGCCAGAAAGGTGTGTGTGAGTGAGTGTGTGTGTGTGTGTGTGTGTGTGTGTGTGTGTGTGTGTGTGTGTAGTTGTATGTGTGTGCTGGTGGTGAATACAGGGAAGAATAGAAAGGAGAGTCAGGTCTAAACCATAGATACTCCTAAACCTTCTTCTCAATAAAGTCACCACAAGCTGAAAATATGTCAAAAGAGATCAGCTATGGTCTTGGACTCAGAACACTTTCATTAGCCTTGGGTTGGACATAATCATCAATGTAAACTTTATTATAAAAAATGAGTTATTATTCACTGCCTTTGTCTTGTCTTCTATATTTTCTTCAAATTAAAATTAAACATTTTAGTTACATTTATTTTGTGGGTGTACATATAATCATACGAATGTGGAAGTCAGAGGACAACTGTGGTAGTTAGTCCTCTCCTCCCAGGTAGGTCCCTAGACACAGATCATCAGGCTCATCGCCTGAGCCATCCTGCCAGCCCTGTTTTGTATAATTTATCAAACACTGCAGGTAATGTAGTATTCTTGGTGTTGGGCCTTGCCCCTTATTCTGGCCTTATTCTAGAGCTGTATGGATGTAGCTTATGGATGCGGGCCAGACATACAAGAGACCATCATACCACATATCTCCAGGCTGGAAGAAGATAAAAGTTCAAATACATTTTGTATGAAATGCATATTGCTTTCATGCCACCTCAGAATCATATGGTGAGCCCCACTAAATCAGGGACTTTCCACAAAGGAAAATACAAACTGACAGAAAATATCCAAAGAAAGATGTTTAGAGATGGGCAGGAGAGGAAGATGGCGCTACAGGAAGTCAGAATACTGCCTAAAAGACAGGAACTGGGCTGAAGAGATGACTCAGTGGTTAAGAGCATGGCACTGCTCTTCCAAAGGTCCTGAGTTCAATTCCCAGCGACCACATGGTGGCTCACAACCATCTATAATGGGATCTGATGCCCTCTTCTGGAGTGTCTGAAGACAGCTACAATGTACTTATATATAATAAATAAATTAAATTATTAAAAAAAAAACAGGAACTGAAGCAAGAGAAAGAGCTAGGGAACCCAGAAGGGCAGGAAGGAATTTGGTTTTTTTCTCATGGAGTGGGTGACAAAGAGACCCATGAGGACTGGGGGAAAAGACAAAATCTTCAAGAGAGACATGAGTATTTAGAGAGCTAGCTTCTATTGTCTTAAAGATACTTGTAGGAAGTGGCCAGGGACTACAGTTTTGGAAGTTGAAGCAAATTGAATGGTTGGTTGTTTGGATGGATGGATGGATGGATGGATGGATGGATGGATGGATGGATGGATGCGACTTAGTCTTATACATATTTTCAATGATAAATAGGAGACATAATTTGTTTCTAGATGAATACTTCTCACTGTATGCTGTTCTGAAAACCCACTGGAGTATCTGGATACAAATAAAGAAAAGACATGAGGCCATTTCTCATTACAAATTCCCATGGCTAAAGTATTATTGCAGAACTTGGCACCGGGAAGAGCCCTCAAGGGGCGGCTTTGAATAAAACCTGCATCATCCACCGAGGAACATTCTTTGTGGGGTGTCTGGGTTTGTTCCACCAACATCCCACCTCTATAATATCAGGCCATTTCTTTCCATTATAGCAACTTGGAAGGCATTAGCATCTGCAGACTTAAACCGAAGGCAAATGGCTGCAAGGGATTAGAAGCAGAGAAGAGAGGGGGCATGTCTTTCATCCAAACCACAGATGCTCGACCGTCTCCTACAACTCACTGGAAAATAAATAAAGCCATATTGCTGTTTAATATTCCGGGGATTACAGGACTGTTATGTGATCCCTGTGATCCAGTAGCCGAGGTATGTCATCCATTTAAATGATGCTGGTTTATTACACAGCGTCCTGTAGGTGGGCTGGGGTTATTGGGCCTGGTGCCTTCACAGCTTGGCCATCTTTCAAGTCACAGCCCTCATTTTCACTGCTCCAAATATTTCATCTTCTCTTCCCATCGTGAACTCAATGACCATGAAAATATGGTGTCTGTTCATTTTCACCCTCCAATTCCTTAACCTAATTTATCTTCCTTAGGTTTGTCTGGTCCGGTCTCCCGTACCCCTCTCCATCTTTCTCTCATCTTCCCTTCTTGATGCTTATGCAATGAATCAGGTCTATCAATGCTCGGAACGTTGTATTGGTCCTGTGTGCATCTGCATGTGTTTGTGTATAGGTAAGTGTGTGTGTGTGTGTGTGTGTGTGTGTGTGTGTGCATGTATGCATGCATGTGGAGGCCAGAGGACAACCTCAGGTGTCCTTTCTCGGGTGATGCTAACCTTTTAAAGGCAGGGGTCTTTCATTGGCCTGGAACTTGCCAAGTAAGCTAGGCTAGCTAGCTAATGTCACCAGAGATCCAAGTATCTCTCTCTCCCTCTCTTCCCAGTGAACATGACCAATCCTGGCCTTAGAAGCCAAAACAATTTCTAAGAATTATTCATTTAGCTGATTAATTTTTTTTTTTTTTTGCTATTCTTTCCACCACACAAATTTGATGCCGGTCATTTTGAAAGAGTTTCGCTCATCCGCCTTGATGCCAACTCGTGCAGGGGATCATCAACCTAACCTCGATTGCAATGCTATTTTCATTTGACAGGTCCTCATACTTTTTTCCATCCACGTATAGATAGTGATGACTCCATAGATCATCTTTATGTCACCTGCCAGGAAAGAATTAACTCACCAGTGCTTTGTGACTCCTGCAGAGGCTAGATGCTGCCAAAGCAGAGGCTGGCTTCTTGATTTACCCACTTTCTTTCCCTCGCGACTGTTCCTTGCAAAACTTCACCCTTGAGGACTTTTATTTTAAAAGGAAATCAAGCAGCTTTGCAAGGGCATCGGCTTTGATGGCTCGGTGGGAGCACATTGAAGGAACGTGTTATAGAGTGGGAGACATATATTCCTTTTATGTGCTGCAGATAATGAGGTATACTGATTAGTCTAACTCGCTGAGGCAAATCGCTACATAGTTTTAAAAGGTCTACTCTTCAGTGCACGGTAATTAAATTAAAGTTAAAATACTGTAATTATTTAGAACCAGGATGCCACTTTTTTTTACTGACTTTGTGAACTTATAGGCTCAAATAAATGCAAAGATAAAATGCCATAGCACAAGTTGGCTATATATTATCTTGTCTATCTTGGATTTGGAATTAAATTACTCTGGAGTTCAGAGGTTAATAAGAAACACAAGATCTATCCTCCATATAGCGGTAGTTTTATGCTGGTTGAATTTAAAATATCAATAGAGAAGATTAATTTGATTATTTACATACAGGCATGAAGTTTTAATATACACACAGGTAACCATGTCATACTGGAGTTGTCTTCTTACAGAAGGTCTCTTCTGCAGCAAGAACTGTATATTATATAATATATCCTATGCTGGGTACCATAACCAAGTCATATCACCAGCCAGTTATTACTAGAATGATTTTAGAGACAGACATGTCATTCAACTACTTATTTCTTTCTTTTCTACTGCCCTCCCTTTTTTCCTTTCTGTATCTCTATGGTCAATCACTTTATTAGCTTTATCAATCTTTATCCCCCATGCATCTGTTAAGTCTTTCCCTTAACTGTGAGGTCCTTGTTACAAATTCATACCAAACCTCCATCAGACCCTAGCTGGACTCTGGCTGTAGCCCCTGGCTTGTCTTCGATATTCCCCCTTCCTTTAATCGATGCTCTTAAGCAAACATGACCATGCTGCTTTGATGCTTAAAGCATATCCATAGTTTCCCACATGTAGCTCTTATTTGAAAATGCCTAGCACAGCCCTCAAAACTTAGCAGGATTTGGCCCCTTTGCCTCATCAGGCTCAAACAGCTGCCTTTAGAATGCACAGTGACTTCATTCTGGTTCTTAAATATTCAGTCCTCTGACTTGCCTCAGTATCTTTGTATAGTTTTTTTTTTTCCTGGCTGTCTGGACTACTTTTCGTCTCTACCTTTGCCTGGTGAATGCCTCAAGGAAGTCTCCTTTGATCTCACTTGTCATAGTTAGCTTTTCCTGTCAACCCAACACAGCCTAGAGTCCCTTGAGAAGGCACTCTCAATTGGGGAGATACCCAGACCCGATTGGGTTGCTGGTATGCCTTTGGGGGAGGGCAACAGTTGTCTTGATTATTAATTGACTATAAGGGAACCCAACTCCTTACAGGCAGAGTAATTCCCTGGGCAGCTGGGCCTGGGCTGTACGAAAAACAACAAACAAACTAGCCAGGCATGAACCTTTATGAGACACAGTAGCTTGAAGAGAGACAGCCCTTTCTTTGTGGTTTCTGCTTCAGCTTCCTTCTTGAGGTCTTGCCCTGACTTTGCTCTGTGATGGACTGTAATGTGGAAATGTGAACCTAATAAACCCTTTCCTCCCTCTTAAGTGCTTTTGGTCAGGGTGTTTTAGCACAGCATAGGATTGTAACTGAAGAGCCACCCTAGGAAAACATCCTGTCATAGTCTTTTTACATCCTGTTCCTTTCTCCCACAGTACTTAAGGTAGTCCATGAATATGCATTTCTGTAGGTAGTTATTTGACTACTACAACACTCATCTTTCTCCTTTTCCTGCAAACACTGTGAGGATAGGAGACTGTCTTCTTTTTTTCTTTCCCATTCTACTACAATCCAGTGCTTAGCAAAATGCTGTGTTTAGCAAACATTTTGACCAAATGTTTGGTTTTTTTTCCCCCTTATTTAATAGTCTTTCTAATTACTAAAGACAGAGGGAAACACATTTGTTTCAAGAAAGAATAGAAAAACAGGTGGAAGCAACTTTGCAATGTAAAATTGGCTTTCTGTTTGCTGTATTTTTAGGGACAGAGGAAGAGAATGTCATTGGTTCTTCATGATGTCTGCAATGACACACTCTCCTGTGAACAGATTCACAAGTACTACTAACTCAGAATAGATAAGAAAATTCACCAACCTGATTAAAACCAACAGTCCGCACGAGTCTAATAAGGAAACATAAGAAAATAGACTCTCGAGATAGTGATGAGAAGATAGCAAAATATTTAGACCAAGAAATAGGAGTTGGGAATTCACAGACGTGCTAAAGCTTGGGAGACTGCTGGGGAAAGGTAAAACGTATGCTCCCTTCTCCCTATTTCATGGCCAGAGATGTAGAAGTTGACCACCCTACAAGAGGGAGACTCGTGGCCCCGCCCCTGACATGGGCAAGGGAGAGGTGCCCTCCCCACTTATGTCCCTTGCCCCCTGCAGCAGGCAAGAGAGCTGGCCCTGATTTCTTGCAGGCTCTGGCACTCAGGGAGAGCTTACTTAGGCAGCACAGTAAAGCACATGGTGGCCTGGGCTTGGATTAGCTCCAAGGCCCTGGGAGCAGGAGAGCTGTCCCTTGCTGGCTGCTACACTGGTTGAGCTAGTCAGAGTACTGCTGGAGAGCTGGTCCTGGAGGTGGGAGTGTGGGAGACCTGTGGGCTGATCAATCCAGTAACTACCCAGTCTCAGATACAGGGCTTTGAGGTGACTCATCCCGACATCAAACTTACTTTTGAATTGTTGGAGTATGTAAAGGAGCCTATCCTACAGATCCAAAGCAACAGGATCTCCATGGCACAGGGCAACAACAGGATATCCAAAAAGAGTCCCAGAGTTGATGGTATAGCAGAAGCCAGAGATGGAAACCAGATCAACTCATTGCAATGAACATTTGCAAGTGAAGATGTTTGGACAAATGGGTATACTATGGGACATGCTGTGACACACTGCAGTTTCCATGGAGAGATGTTTTGTTTGCTTGTTTGCATCTTCCTTCCTTTCTTTCTTATTATATTTATTTATCGTTTCATTTTGAGGTTGCAAGAGTGGAAAGTGGATACAAAGGGATGAGGAGATGAGTGGATTTGGGATGCCTGAAGTGAAATTCCCAAAGAGTCAATAAAAAGTTAAAAAACTAAAGAGGGACCTTCCAAGCACAACTGAGTATTAGGTGGGATGGGCTCATCTGGGGGCCAAGCTCTACCTTAGGTGCCATTTAAAAAATCTCAGTTCAACATCCAAAATATTTAAAGAGCATTTAACACCCTGCAGCATTTTCTTAAGCTGTGAAGGGGAAAGTGCTTTTAACATGTAAAACAAGACTTGAAGGGCCTCATTCCTACTTTATTCTCCATGTCAGTCGAATGTCACAGGTGCCAGGTGTCTCTACTCCTCACTTCCACAGCTCCCAGCTCTTCCCCATTCTCCTATACTCAGATATGGGTTTGTCTCTCAACCATCTCCTCCTCAGCTCCTGTTTACCTTGTATAGACAAAGGACCTGAGCTCTCTAGCTAGTGTTTGCCCCTTCCTCAAACCCCTGGTTCTCTAGAAGTTGATTGAAAATGCTTCTAATTGAACGATATAAATTTAAAAATTACTACAACTTTCCATTTTGTTGAAAACATGCAATTTCAGATTATGAGGAAGCAAATAAAACCCTGACTTGAGCCTTAGAATTTGTGGAGCGGATTTCATGTGGTATCATATTTAAAATCTTTGTGTTCTCCTTCTTCTAGGTACCTTAGAATAGTGGAAGGGCTGGTCCTGCTAAGACTGAACCCCCAGTGAACGTGATTGTTGGGGGGAGGGTGGCGATGGGGGGAGGATGGGGAGGGGAACACCCATAAAGAAGGGGAGGGGGAGGGGTTAGGGGGATGTTGGCCCGCAAACTGGGAAAGGGAATAACACTCGAAATGTAAATAAGAAATACTCAAGTTAATAAAGAAAAAAAAAGGAAAAAAAATAATGTTTGGTAATTTTCAAAAAAAAAAAAAAAAAAGAATAGTGGAAGGGCAAGTGATGCTGCCCTGCTGATGCCTGGGAACTATATACTGTTTGAGTGTAACATGTCTGAGTGGGATAAGGCCCTGACTATCATTCTGAGAGTTGTTGGACAGTGGGAGATATGAGGCACCAAGATACAGAGTCAGAACAGACATTCAAACAGGGGAATATGGCAGACAAATAAACAAAACAACAACAAAGTCCCACAAACTTGAAAATAGCCCACCCAAGTTGTCACTATATTTCAGTTAAACCCAGCATGGAGACTGCAAAGAGGAAGTCATTTGAGTCATGGGCTATCAATACAGCCCCAGCAAACTGCCTAGTAAGCCAACATCGAGGGTCAAAAACACTTATAGCCATCAATGTGTACCAAGGAGCCAAGAACCACATCTGTTCAGAAATGAGTAACTGTCCCTTGATAAACTGTTCCTAATGCCTATTTTCCCAGTGAGAATCAGCCCCTCACGTGAGGTACTTCGACTAAGGTGTGTGTGAAAGCATACTGTGATATACCATGCCTTCTGCTGGGGAGCCCATTGAAGGCTTTCTCTTTCGTCATCTAATGAGTTGTTTTAGACTTATTACAGGCATCCCGCTGCTCTGAAATACCGAATCAGTGTTCAAAAAACAAACTACAGATATGATGCCATGCTAGGAAGAAAGAAGTGAAATTCCACCTGGTCCCAAAAAACCTTCTGTAAGAAAATAGGTAGAAACTAAAATATACTTAATCTCACTGATAAAGAAAGTCTTTTTTTTAAGTCAATGCCAAGTATAGCAGTTAAAACCACATACCTTACAGGGAAACCCGACCACACAAAGACTAGCTAGCTGGATGCCAGCCAACATTGGCTATGTGTTAATTGAAATTTCCAATGAAATTGTTCTAAAGTTGGTTGTGAACTTTCACTACATTTGCAGCAACTGTGGGTCTATAGATGATTTACAGGTTATTCTGCAATTTGCATCATAGTTACATATTGTAAATATTTACTTATGTGGGAGTTTTGCCTATCTATTTATCTGTATACCACTTCCATGGCTGTTTCCCAAGGAGGCCAAAAGAAGGTGTTATATCCCCTGGAACTAGAGCCACAGAGGGTTGTGAGCCACCATGTGGGCGCTGGGAATCCAACCTAGATCCAATGGAAGAGCAACAGTGTTTCTAACTGCTGAGCCATCGCTCCAGTCCCATCAACATCATGGCTTTTTGATATACTCTTATCTGATGTATTTGAAATAAACTGCATGCGTTTATTTTCTTTCAATCTTCATGGTAAAAGAAAAATTGATGGTATTTGTTCCAATGTCCTAACTTCTTTTCCAAATTACTTTTCAAAGAGAAATAGGAAAAGGATAAAAAGGAGAAGAACCTGCTAACACTCAGGGTAATCCTACACTTGAAGAGGACACCTAAGCATATATCTATAATTTGATAGGAAGATTCCATGGGTGGGTTTCCACAATCAATTGTTTTTTTATTCTTTAATTGAATGCATGTGTCCAAAGATAAAGTGTTTGGGTTCAGAGGGCAGGGGATTCATTAGAAGAAGTTCCTAATAAAAGTGATTCAATCTTTGTATTTAGCTTTTAATATAAAAAATTAATTAACATCTGCATTATGAGACTTGACCTCTCCAGGGAAAGATAATCAATTCTCCCAATCCACAAGAGGCTCTGCAGAGGACGTAATTCCTAATTGTGGTGCTGATCAATCATGTCAGTGCCTCAGGGGGACTGTAAATGATGCCCAGAACTGTTGGACTTGGGGCTCCTTAAAGCCAGTTGTCAACTCCATAGTATAAATATATACTTACAGTGGGACTGTTTAATTATAATATTGATTAAATTATTGCAGCTCTTGGCATAATGTTTGAAGGCGGCATACTCTCTGGAAGGAATACAAGACAAATGAAAAGCCCATCTACAGCTTCACAAATCACAAGGAAACTGCTCCTTGTAGCCTCGAAAAATATATACTTCTGCTACAAAGGATGCTTGCTTTATTGAGAAAACAGAAGGTTTTTCGTTAAAGATTCGAACACAGAAGAAAAGAGCCTATGGTTTGGAGAGATAGTTCTGTCAGTACAGCCATGGCTGCATCAACATAAGGACCTGAGTTTGATTCCCACATAACCCACATATAATGCTAAATGGGATGGCATGCACCAATAATATGCCAGCTCTAGGGAAGAGAAACACAAGGGTGATTAGAGCTTACTGGTCTACCTGTCTAGTTCCCTCACCCCCAAGTTTCAGATTCAGCAAGGGACCCAGTCTCAGAAAAAAATAAGATAGAAAACAATCAATGCAAAAATCAACATCAACCTCAGGACAACACACACACACACACACACACACACACACACACAACCATGTATACAATGCATAAGCATAACACAATAGAAAAAGAAAGAAGAGCTCAGGAGATAACTCAATGAATAAAGTGTTTTCTGTGTAACAGTGAGGACCAGAGTTTTGTTCTTCAGAATCCACATAAAAGTCGGGCAGGCATGGGAGCTGCTTATACTTCTAACACTTATGATAGGATAGCCAGCTAGACCAGCTAGAATTGGCAGGTTCTGCATTCAATGTAAGACCCTGCCTCAGTAAATAAATTGGAGAGCAATCAAGTAAGATACCTATATCAACTTTGAACCAACGAACGAATAGGCACACTCACGCATGCAAACCTGCACACACACATACAAACACACACGCATACACACACCACACACATACATATTTTTTAAAGTTGAGATGATGTGGAGTCATTTTAAAGCCATCACTTTCTCTCTATTTTATGTGATTTTGTGTGTGTGTGTGTGTGTGTGTGTGTGTGTGTGTGTCTGTGTCTGTGTCTGTGTCTGTGTCTTTATGTGGCTATGAGCACCCGAGTACAGGTGCCCAAGGAAGCCAGAAGAGGGTTCTAGATTCTTCAGTTGATAGTCATTTGAGTTATTGCCAGCACTTTCTTTTCTTTTCTTTTCCTTTCTTTTCTTTTCTCTTTTCCTTCCTTCCTTCCTTTCTTTCTTTCTTTCTTTCTTTCTTTCTTTCTTTCTTTCTTTATTTATTTATTTATTTATTTATTTGCGACTATAAATTGTCTTGCTGTGAGTACCAGCACTGTGCGTAAGATTTGGTTTAGTTATCACTGAACTGTTTCCCACTAAGGATGCCCCACTTTACATTCCCACCAGTGATGATGCAGTTTTCCCTCGCTGCTTGCTATTTTTCTGCTTTTGAAATCATCATCCCTGTAGGATGGTGAATGATGCCTACTGTGACTCAGGGCATGTTTCCCTGGTGAACAAAGATGGTGACTATCACCTTCATCTATGCAATCCCTTGCCCTTTGTAGACCTTCTTTGGAGAAATGTCGACAAATTAAAGCCCAGGCTTTAATTTGGTCTCTTTTATTCCTTCTGTTACTCTATTGTGAGCATTCATTATGATATGGGATATTCGATCATGTCAGGTTTATATTGCAAATATTTTCTCCCCATTCTGAATGTGAGCTTTCTGCTTTCTTCATAGTGTCCTTTAATGCATATGGGATGTTTCAAAAATGTGTATTGTGGTGTGTGTGTGTGTGTGTGTGTGTGTGTGTGTGTGTGTGTGTGTGTCTGCAGCACATGGGTGCATTTTGTGTGGTGTATAGGTGTGGGTACGCATGTAGATGCCAGATGATGGTGTTGTAAGTCTTCCTCTGTCAGTTTCTGTCTTATTTTCTGAGACAGGGTCTCTCACTTCTTCTGGAGCTTGCAATCTTGGCTCTCTTCCACTGGGGTTATAGGCACACATTGCTGTTCCTGGCTTTTCCGTGGTTTTAGGATTCTGAACTTATGATTCAATGCCTATGGAGCAGTCTCTTTACCCATTGTGCTGTGTCCTCAGCCTCTGCACAAGTGTTTTTGATGTTAGCGAAGTCTAACTTGTCGACCTGTTACTTTATCCTTACACATCATTTGCGGAGACTTCAGACAGAAGTGTGTACAGTTCTGCTTGTTTCTGGGAGTTTTGCATTTCTGGCTCTTTGATCACAGATAAAATTCTGGACTCTACTACCCAACAGAATGAAACGGTTTGTACAAAGCTGAGATCTCTAATTCACCCTGGAACTGTCAAGAAAGCATGAAGCTAGCTCAGGCTAGCTTCCACTAGCTAACATTTTTCCTCTTCCAGAGGTGACTGATCCGCCTTGGTTAACATGTGGCACAATACATATGAGGGGTATTTTTCCTAAGATAGATAAACCATTTTTTAAAAAAATGGAGGTACGATTAGAAATGTATGAGGTTCATTGGCAAGTTGGCACTGACAAGGTTTGAATATTCAAAAACATTCCAGTCCCGTCACGATACTCATCCAGAGAGAGAGAGACAGAGAGAGAGAGAGAGAGAGAGAGAGAGAGAGAGGTGAGGGGGGAGACAGACAGACAGACAGAGACAGAGACAGACAGAGACAGAGAGACACAAAGAAATACATAAGAGAGACACAGAGAGGGACCAACAGACAGATAGATAGACAGAGAGCCAAAGAGCAACTTCTAGCAGGGGTTCTCTATCCTCTTGTGGATATGGAAGACAGAACATTATCTAGAGCCTTTAGCAAGATCTGGTCGATTACCGCATGTACTGCGAATCAGACTGTAATAGCTCATTGCATCGATGAAACATAAAACATATAACTGAAATACCCACCCTTTTCTCTTTTTAAAAGAAAGTATTACTATCATATTTTCACACTTACAGCTCTTTGTAGGAAAAAAGAAATGTTCAAAGTAACTATTAGAAATATCTCTGTGAGGCAGATTAGACTTTACATACTTTTAATGTAAAAGCATTAAGTGCTCTTAACCCATTTGTTCTGCAAATGCTGGTCTGTGCCTGTGTATGCCAGGCCCTGTGTGGGTGGTCCCACTGCCTTTGAAATGCATTGCAGTCCCTGTCATCGCAGACATTATTGAGGGAGAGAATGAGAATAGGGAATGAGTAACTGCCTTACATTAGGGAAGATGTTCTATAGCGCATGAAGGACTGAAGACCAAGAATGAACAGAGCGGGATGGAGGCTGAGGAAGAGCCTTTCTGGAAGAGATACTGGCTTGAAACATGAAAGCTCACTCGCAATGAGTCCTGGGAAGTGAACTGTGTGAACTGGGTGTGAATTACTGGCAGAAGTTAGAGCACATGTGAAGTCTTTGAGGTCAAAAGAATACTGTGGCTGGGGGTTAGGGGGAGTCAGCATAGTTGGTTAAGTGCTTACCACAGAATCAAGAGAGTCAGAGTTCGATCCCAGCACCTACATAGAAATCCTAGCACGTGGATATGTGAATCTGTGCTTTTAATCCTAGTACTAGGAAGACAGAGTCTGGAAAATCCCTGTGGCTTGCTGGGTGGCCTGAACCCTAGGTCAGAGAGAGAGAGGGAGAGAGAGAGAGAGAGAGAGAGAGAGAGAGAGAGAGAGAGAGAGAGAGAGAGAGAGAGAGATTCTGTCTCAAAACAGTAAACATCTCTTGAGGATAATATCAGTAGTTGACCTCTGGCCTACACACACGTGCATACACACACATGTATGTTCACAAACATACATACATATGCAGACATACAGGCACATATATACACTGCATCCATTATTCATAGCATATGCATCCTTTCAGATGTTTCATTTCTAAATTTGTCACTTGGGAGGGCTCCGAGTTAAAGAGGGAGCCCATGAGGTAGCTAAGGCATTTATTCAAAATCTTATGATAATTTATTTGTTTTTGTTTTTTCTCACTCTGATCTCATTCAAATTCCTCTGTAGGAAGAAGTTTAATGGGGGGAAATACACTTTGAAGATCCTCCCGTGACCAGCCAACACAGCAGGATTAATTTATTTCAGAGCTACCCCATTAGTTACAGCCCTGCAAGGAAATTGTAGTGGGCTGCCTTTGCTATAATTCTAAAGAAATAACTCAGTATCTTCCTTGGATTAAATAGAAGAGATTTCCTCCCCCATGAAACCTCCATTTTCAGGGAACTCTGACCAGCAATTTGGGAAATCCTAGGACAAGTCAACCCAAATGAAATGGACTGACAAGTGTCTTCCAGAACGTTGGCCAAGGTCTCCTGCTCTGAGCCATCAGTCCATCACTCAGCCTTATCTGAGAATCCCTAGGGACCCTGTGGGAGCTCACAAGCCCTGGGAGGTCTGGCAAGCTCCCATGGTCACAAGCAGAGTTGACAGCAACTAGGGAGAAACAGGATACAAAAATGCTCAGGAGACAAGAGCCTGAAGTTGCCAATCTGTGGCCAATCCTTTATCCTCTCATAAACTCTTCATCCATGGCAAATCACTGTCTCTAACAACTGTAGAAATGAGCTTACACCACCCCGAGGCACAAACATGAGTTTCCAATATCTTGACACTCCCCATCCTTCCTTCTCTGGAAGAGTGACCCAGGACATCTGGGGAATTTCCAGGAAGATATTCAAAACCATTTCCAATGTAAAATTAGTGTCTATCTTAGAGATAGGTTCATTAAAAAAACTTATATTATTCTTTCTAGCTTTTACATTCCTAGTTTCTTTACAATAAATACACACATTATAAAACAAATACAAAATTATGTAAACTTCACTCTCTAGCTTAAACCTATGCTATTTTATCATTTCCCCCTATAAAGTGAGGAAGAACTGAAAACTCTCCTAGCCTTGGAGGTTGTGGCCAATAGGGCTGAAATTTGTGTGATGGCTTATTTTATTGAGTTTGTAATTTTCACAGCAGATTCTCAAAGTGGATGCTGCAATATTTCTAACAAAGGCTAGAAACATGATAGGGCTCACACTGCACCAGAACCTCCCAGAAGAGCCTTTTAGTGTTATCTGAGATGCTTAGACAACTTTCCATACAGAGAAAAGAAACTCTCACATACCATACCACTCTGGTCTATATAGTTTTGTTCCTCCCCATTTCCAAACATCACTTGTTGAATCCCTGGCCTCCAAGGTGATAATATTAATAGGTCAACACATAGTCCTCACAAATCAAATATTGTACTTATTAATCAAGCCTTAGCAAGTTCACTTCCACATGAGGTCACAGAAGAAGGAGGAGGAAGCAGAGGAGGAGGGGGATGGGACAGGAAGAGGGGGGAGGAGTAGGAGGGGGGAGGAGGAGGAGAAGGGGGAAGAGGAGGAGGAGAAGGAGATGGAAGAGGAGGAGAAGGAGGAGGAGGAGGAGGAGGAGAAGGAGAAGGAGAAGAAGAAGAAGAAGACAACAACGACGACGACAATGACAAAGCAACAAAAGAGAAGGAGGAGAAATTTTTCCAAGGTAACTTGGTTTTGAAATTCTTAGTTCTCCAGTTTTTCTGTTGCTTATAAACCATTTAGCATCTAGATTTTTGTTGTAACAGTTCTAACATGGTCTGACACAATCAAATCCCCCTTCCTACCCCACGTCTCCCCAAATTATCTGTGTTCACTGGCTAGCTACACCAACTCCACTTGAAAAACTCAAGCATCTTAGGAGCCAACTTTTTCTCTTGCTGCTTTACGCCATTCATTTATGTAAAAGGAAAGCATTTTACTCTTCACATGAGAATAATTTGAGAAAGAAAAGGGGGATTTTTTTTTTATCAAGTCTGAATAGTCAAATGTCTACAATTTATTTTAAAAGCACCCATTCACAGGGTATTCCAGGACTGCAATAGGGATCAAGAGAACTAGCTGCTCTTGCAGAGGACCTGGGTTCAATACTGAGCACTCAGATAGTGACAACTCACAGGCATCAGTAATCTTAGTTTCAGGGGATCTAATGCCCTCTGGTGGCCTCTGAGGGTCCTGTACACAGGTGATGCACGTACATACTTGCAAGCAAACACAGATGTACTTTAAAGAATCTGTAAAAAATCAAATTGTATTCAAATATCATAAATCAGAAAGCCTCTGAATGCAGTTCACCCCAACTCTGATTTATAGGGTAGATATCCTGACCTCAGTCAGTCCAACTCAGCCCTCTGAGACAGGATATGCAGAAGAGCAGTAGGTACTGTACATTGAAATCATTCTATTGAGAGAACTTTAATAAGATTTAACAGGATGTAAGCCATTGTGGATCAGATATTCATGCTTCTTATTAGGTAAGTCAAGCCTTATAATTAACTTCTTCATTTGGCCTAATGTAAATACTTCTTTGAAGTATGAAGTTTCAGAGAAATAGAAATGCATCTCAGTAAGAACCTATCCATTGTAGACACAAATTGCAAGGTGGGCATTGTGGAATTCAGTATAGATGCAATTTTCATTTCATCATGTCTAATCAAAGTTGGGGACATTAAAATGCAGAGGTCAAGTGACCTTCCCTAAATCACACAGCTAATTAAAAGAAAACTCAAAGACAAGGTTTATTTTGACCCAAACCACCAAATCTTTTCTTCTATATTGCTATAGAGAGGATTATTTCGATCAGTTCCATGAGAATTCTGAATCATGTGCCTTTTGACTCAGGAAGAAAATGACAGTAGAGGACATACCAAGGAAAGCCAATGAGTATAAGCAATTCAGCAAGGCAGCTTTGCAACTCTGGTGCCTGACTGATGACTGTATTGTGTGTGTGTATGCATTTATGTATGATAGATGATATATATCATATATATGATAGACATAGAGATATACAGATATATAGACATATAGATATTTAGATATATAGATGTATATACATATTACAGGTATATAGATATATGGATGATAGATACATAGATAGATGATAGATAGATAGATAGATAGATAGATAGATAGATAGATAGATAGAAGAAAGATAGATACATAGATACATACAAGATGGTAGATAGAGATAGATTGATAGATATATAGATAGATACATAGATAGGTAGATAGATAGATAGATAGATAGATAGATAGATAGATAGATAGATAGATCTGTGTGTGTCCATATATATTTCTCTTTTCAAATGCCACAAACAGAGCTTGGACTACAGCTCAGTAGGAGAACCCTTGATCAGTCTGCATGATGCCCTAAGTTCAATCCCCACTACTGACAATAAAGAATTAAATCAATTAAGAAAAACCCAAAATGCCACAGATAATCCTTTGTATGATCTAAATGTTCAAAAGCACCATTAGCTATTTCTCTTGTGATTACCACACCCTTCACATGGATCTCCTGGTGTTGCTTAAAGCCCATGTGCTCTCCTTCCTGATACTTGTATAAACCAAAATCACCCACTTTCCATATTCTCTTTCTTCTCCATTTGACTCATTTAACAGAGTCTAAGCCAGGTTTTCAGATTTTGAGATTTAAATTTGAGATTTATGTCTTGCACTCCAGGCCTTCTCCTTTCCTAATTTATTTTTCACTTACTTCAAGCTATCAACATATTCCTGCCATCGGGTTTGATTTATATTGCCCAGGAACATAGTCCAATCATGAATCTTCTTAGGGAATGCCAACATGGCACCAGAGAGAAGTTACTTTAATGATCTTTCTGGAAGAGAAAACAAAAGGCAAAAAAGTGGATGGATTTTAAATACGTAATGAAATAAATTCGATAAGCTGATGGGAATGTTAACAGAGAAGAAACTTGCTCTGACCCAAATCCAAGTGGGAATTAACCCCCTTTTACAAATAAGATTGTGAATAACCACAGTCTTCTTCTACCTTTACCCTAGAGCTTATACATAACTCCATTAATTCCAGGTACATCCTACTTTAGTCAAGCAGTGAAATCTATCTGATGCCTTTGTCTGTGTTCCCCAGATAAATAAGCAAAGACATCCTGAGCCGAGGGATGATGATGTTGGTTCCTTCTGTTGCCAGTTTACAAAGACCACCACCAATGAGGGAAAGTTGTTGACGGAATATTGTCTTATATCCCATCCCTAATAAAGCCTCAGATAAGGCAGAAAACAAAGATCTCTGGAGATATAAAATAAAAGATTTGGTTGGTTTTCTAAATACTATTCTATATTGGAATGACTCTAATTCAAAGATTCTTCTAGTTTATGCATGGACGTATTGGTTGCCTTCTGTAGGTAAGGTAACTAATTACTGCAACCAGGGACTACTCTAGGTCCCAACATCTTTCTCAGGATCCTTGAATATACAAATAGCCACCAAGGGTTTACTTTGTTTAATAAACAAACTTCCATACAGCACTTATAGTATATAAAACAGTATATTAAATAGATTTATTGTTAAAAATGTCAAAAAGAAGAAAGAAAGAAAAAAGAAAAGAAATAACTTTTATCCCAAAAGCCATCGTTCTCTGTATTTGACCAAGAATTCTTAATGGTCATTTGATCAATGAATGTATGTATGTATGTATGTATGTATGTATGTATGTATATACTAATTTTCACCTTGGGACAAGATACCAGGCAAAAGCAACTTATGAGAGAGTGATTTTATTTTGGTTCGCAGTTTAAAGGTATACCATCATAGGGGCAATGCACTGTAGCAAGAGCAAGCATGCGATGGCTCATTGCATAGCTTTGATGTAAGGAGGCAGAGAAAGATGAGCGTTAATGCTCAGCTCTCTTTCTTATTATTATTCCTTCTGGAACTTCATCTTATGGAATGGTTCCACCCATATTCAGGGTACATCTCTCCTCATTATTTTTCTGGAGACACACTAGACACATGCAGGGGCTTGTCTCCATGGTGATTCTAAATTGAGGATGTTAACAATGGAGATGAACCACAAGATATTTATTGAGCTTCAAATATATACTAGGCTTTATAAAGCAATCCAGTAGTGGATTCAGTGATGAACACATTATTCCTACCTCATGGAGCAGTCAAGGAAGAGGACCATGGTTTAGGGACTGGCTGGTATTATGACTTCGTTACTTAACTAGGCAAGTGTATGCCTCTGATGTTCTGTTTTCCCACTCTGACTGAGAAAGATAATAGCACCTGCTTCATGACGTCTTATGTACTACTCAGAGCTGCCATGGCATTGTCATCCTTGTCATCATCGTCGTCATCATCATAATCATCATCATAATCATCATCATCCAGTGATTACAGTCAGATCTTCCTTCTCTCTGGTCCTAAAGCCCATGCTTGAAGTTACTCTTCTCAACCCCATTGTGCCCCAAACCTTATAGAAGTCTACTGATGGGGCCTGGCATAGAAGATGTATTCAATTACTCACTGATTATGCAAAGGGCTGTGCTGGGAGCTGGGTTCACCAGAAGCAGATTGTGAAATGGACTGTGAGGTATGTGATGGTTATGGGAGGAAAGAATCAAGATGGGGCAGTGCAAGGAGTGGAGAAGCAGCCAGCCCTCAAATTCTCTACCAGTTTTCATGGTGTTCTGTGGAGGATGTCTCCTTCTGGGTACAAGTGGAGTAACTTTTCTGAGGTTTACACTATCATTTGCTGAAGAACCTGGAGATCCTGACTCAGAGGTCTTTATCCACTACAGATCAAGAATGGCTTTGTAAGAAAAAACCCTGGGCATGAGTCATAGAAAACCCATAGTAGTTAGTGAGCAGAGGCAGCAGGGAACAAAGCACACATATCCAGATGAAGAGCTTTCTACTTTCCAAAGTAGAAAGATTGATTCTATGATAAGAACACTAAATGATACAGGTCAACCTTCTTTACAATTTTGATTGCATTTTACTTGACTGACTATTTGGAGAAGGGTACATACATGCCACAATGCCCGTGTAGAGGTCCAAGAATAACCTGAGGGAACAGGTTCTCTCCTATTATGTAGGACCTGGGGAAAGAACTCAGGTCCTCAGACTTGGCGGGGTAAGTGCTTTACTCACTGAGCCATCTTGACAGCCCCCATTTAACTCTTGAGGCTATGAAAGTGTTAAAAGATGCAAACTACAAAAAGGGAGTAAACTCTTACAAATTAATATTTTAATAGTTCTTTCATTGAATTTTTATCTTTTCTGTTTAAATTATCAGAAAAGTAACTTAAAGTTTACATTAACTTATATTTTTAATTATTTTACATTTTTACATCTGTTTGTCAATTTGTTTACTTGTTTGTGGTGACAAGGTCTCACTATGAAGCCCTGATTGTCTTAGAACTTGCTAAGTAGATCAGACCATAT
The DNA here is from genome assembly GCF_021556685.1 of Rattus norvegicus. Taxonomy (NCBI): domain Eukaryota; kingdom Metazoa; phylum Chordata; class Mammalia; order Rodentia; family Muridae; genus Rattus; species Rattus norvegicus. The sequence continues at coordinate 94,375,829 of NC_141542.1, forward strand.
TCACAGATATACACCCATCCTCCTAGTGCTGGGATCAAAAGTATATGCCGGGGTTGGGGATTTAGCTCAGTGGTAGAGCATTTGCCTAGCAAGCGCAAGGCCCTGGGTTCGGTTCCCAGCTCCGGAAAAAAAGAAAAAAGAAAAAAAAGAAAAGAAAAGAAAAAGTATATGCCACCAAAGCCAGCTACATCTGTTTTTTTTAGATACATACAACAATTGACACACAAGTTTCTTTATGATGGATCTATGAAGAGGTCAACACTGAATAAGACTTATTTTGTTTTTTAATTTGTGAAGTTATTTCCAAATCATTCCTTGCTTGGTATTATTTGAGAGATAAGAGCATCTGTAAAGAATCAAATACCCATCTACAAATTATTTAAACAGATAATGATTTCATATGAGCCCAACTGTCTACTAATGCTCACTCATGGCTCTTCAATTCTGTTGTATCTATAGAGATGTTGCATTGCAAGAGATACCAGCAAGGGAAGCAAAGCCAATGGGCATCCTCATAATAGCATCAGGGAAAGAGCAATCTTGTGCTAACACAGGAGTTGTTTCAAAACACATTATGAAGTATGAACTCAGAGATGTCACGATCCTTACATTTTTCCTCCTGACACACAAACTGTTTTTTGTTTCTTTTTGTTTGTTTTTTCATTTTCATTTTTTTAATGCTGAAAGATTTACACCAAAATGCATGGTGGTAAAGACTTGACCTTGCTACGGAGTCATCATGAAGATGCTTTCTAGAAGACTACTCTGCCTCCAGGCCCTTCCACTCAAGCTAAGGAAATTCTCTCCCATCATACATATCTGTCATCTGCTTGAATGTGAGCTCATGAAAGAAAAGGACCAAAGAATCACAGAGACACTGAATTAAATCCAGCATGTAGAAAAAAAAATTTACTAAGAATGTAGGGATATATGGAAGCATGGAAATGTCTTAAAGAATATATTTGTGTTGGCAATACAACAATTAAAATTCCCTACATTATAAAGTCTTAAGCATAATGATTCTAAAATAATCATTGTTAAAGGGAAATTCCATTTATGTACTTATAGGCTTAAATAAAATATTCAAAGAATCTCTAATGTAAGCAAATTGTGATTTTACTAGATCAGTGTATTGACTGTGTTGTAAAAAGAGTCATATCTACTTAAAAGGACCCAGCAGAACTGTGGGTCTTTGTTTGTTTGCTCGGCTGTGTGTGTGTGTGTGTGTGTGTGTGTGTGTGTGTGTGTGTGTGTGTGTGTTTATTTTGGTTGTTCTGGGAATCAAACGTAGGGTTTTAAGTACTGTGGGCAAGCCTCCACCATTGTGTTATATTCCCATCTTAAGTTGTAATCTTTCATTGTTTTGCTTTTAAGTCAACTGTGGCTTTAAAATAAGAGTTTCTTTTTCTCATGTTAAAACATAGCGGGAGACAGGTTGGGCAAAGGAGGGATTTCAGAATGTACACTCTTGCTCTTTTCTATCTCTCCAGCCACACAGTACATAGCTCTTAACTTCAGGGTCTCATGTAGTCTCCCTTCCCTGAACATCTCCATTGAGCTCAGGTTTGGAAGAGGATGACTGACAGGGATCAAGGTTCATTCCAGCAGAATCAATTCCTTTAGCCAGAAAAGTGCTTTTGCATGAAAGGTATGCCAAATAGCCATGTTCTCACACCTAACTGGGCAGACTTTCCCTGAAACCTTGAGGAGCTTTTAAAGCCGAGAAGCTGGTCACATTGTTGTATGTACACACACATACATCCTAGTAAAGGTGTTATCATTTAGGAACTGATGGCACCAGTAAATGTGGTTCAATGATAGAGTACTTGCCTAACATATGCAAGGCTCTGGAGAATGATAGATAGATAGATAGATAGATAGATAGATAGATAGATAGATAGATAGATAGAGATATCAGAGATCAGTAGTGACTGCCCATGCAGTGTTACTATCCTTTTTCTTGTGATGAGAACCAATTTTCAGGAGGTTAAATATTTTTTAATGTCATATAGCTGACAGGCAGATGTCAGAGAATGAATTCGCACCTGTCTGCATTCTCAAAATTGCTATCTGTCCACAGAGCTATCAGTGGGGGACAGTAGCCTTTGAGAGGCAATGGTTAAACACAGGTATTTTATAAAATACCTACTGAATTCAATCAAGGATCATCTATAGATTGGAGTTATAAAACACAAGGCAAATGGATGTCTACAATGTTTCTTTATTCAGTTTATATGTCCAACAAAATAAGCTTTAACTTGTCAAGATGTCAGGGAGCGTCCTCAGTCCTGGGCTGTGTTAGGGCAAGTGTTTGGGCCACAGTGAGAAGACATATGCCCCAAAACCTTCTGGTCCCTTTGAAAATTTCATTAAAATACCTTTCTTTGAGCTCTTCAGGCGTTCCTACTCTCCCCTCCCCACGTTCCCATCCCCCTCTCCAAGTGCACGGACCATTCCTCACTCCCTTATCCCCTCCTCACACACACCCTTTTCAGCGTGCCCTCTGTTATGGGAACTTTCAAGAGTAATTTCTCTTCATAGAGTCCAAGAGAAAATGATGGGAAGATACAAAAATGACCCTCAGTCCTAGCAGCAGGAAAGCTTTGTGTTGCTAGGATACCAGAGGTAGGTGCTAACCATCCCTCACTAAATGAGGGCAGCTCCCAGCAGAATAATGCTTTATGTGCAAAAACCTGGACCATGATTTCACATCCTACCTCCAACTGGCTCTGTCCAAGTATAGGCTTTTATTCTCCAATAACAAGCTGCAGAAATAATTACAATTAATTTTAGGAATGTGAGCTGTCTCTTGTAAGGAAGGTTGGAGGCGCTATATAGTGAAATAATCAGTTACAAGGTTGAATCGTTTTTTTCTTTTTTATTCCTCAGAGGTTGAGGTTGAGGCAATTATGAAGAAGAGGGGGAGGGAAAGAGGAAGGGAGGGAGGGAGGGAGGAATGGAGAGAGAGAAAGACAGAGAGACAGAGAGACACACACACACAGAGAGAGAGAGAGAGAGAGAGAGAGAGAGAGAGAGAGAGAGAGAGAGAGAGAGAGAATGTGCAAAAGACAGAGACCAGATGCTGTTCTGCATTGGAATGAACTAGAAAATATTTAAATTAGATTTGGGTTAAATAAATGATCTAGAGACTCTGGCTGGGAGCTTTTACACTTCAACAGATACAAACAGATACACAGCAATAAATATGCCATCCCCGTGTGTAACATATTGCCCCATCATCCATAAGGTATGTCTGTAGAATTGGTTCTTCTCACTGTGCTTGTCACAGACATATGTTGAAGGGGGTTACTCATGTCTACTTTGAAGGTAGCTAAACTTTAAGGACTCATATTGCGTCAGTGAGGGCGAGGGTAAGGAGAGTAGAGAAATTGTCAGGATAGTTTGCAAACCATTGGCTTATCTAATCGTAGAATGAATGTTTGTGTGCCAATTTGTACCAGGCTCTTTATAGACATTAAAATAAAAGATCTAACCTCAAGGAGCTCATGCTATAGAGGAAAAGATAGCAAGATAAGTACTCTAAAGATGAAGAGGATGTACGTGAGATGGTACCAGTAAGGGGGAGGGGCAGGTGCGAGGTCGCATTTCCAGCCGGGATCGGATGGAAGTGAGGGGGTAATTTAAGGACTATCAAGCACAGTGGATCTGCACGGTAAGAGGCCATGCAGCAATTCAGCTGAGCCAGGCAAAAAGTAACAAGCAGCCAGTGATGCCAGAGTCCTGGCAAGGAGAGGGAAACAATAGGAATGTAGACAGAAAGCCCAGAGTCCAGAATAGGGAAGGCATGAGAAGGTTCTGGAGAAATTTTTAGCAAAGTCCCACACATCAATGACTTTGGCTTGTCTTCTAAGAGAAGTGTCCACGAGAGTCTTCCCAAATAACTGTGCTCTTCCAGATATCCCAGAGTTCTTTGCAGTTGCACACACACACACACACACACACACACACACACACAGACACATGCACATGCACACCAGACATAAGAATATGATTATGAGCAGTTGGGTTATCCAGGGCTGCCAGACCTGGGCAGTAAAGACACTGTGCCTCCTCCATTTCTCTCTGCATTCATTCTGTGATCTTCAAGTTGAGATGCTTGACATAAGAATCTTCTCATCTATATCAGGTATCACCCAAGTAACACTTAAAGCTTGGCTGTCAGAAGCCTTTGAGATTGTTAGGGTGTATTTGTTGCTGCAGCAGAACTTGGCTGGCCTGACTGATACAGATTCAGAGGTATTGGAAGAGTTGATAGATGTTATCTGTCCTCAGTTTTAACAAATTGAGTTCAGCTGCCATGGGTAGCCGATGAGATGATGAAAAGAAGATGGGTAGATGGTAGAGAGAGCACAGAGGGAGTCTATTGGGCTGGTTCAAGTGGGAAACAGTAGTATTTGGTTGTCATAGTAGCAGTGATGAGACACAGGGTAGTTCCATGTCTAGAATTGTTGCTGAGAAACTGAAAGTCAGTGGTGTGTGTGTGTGTGTGTGTGTGTGTGTGTGTGTGTGTCTAGGGAAAAACATTTGTTGAATAATGTTGTCACTTACATCAGGAGTCTTAGCACTTGAGCGCATGCTCTCAGTCATCTTCATGTGTTGAACACATGGCCACATTGGAAGAAGGACCATCAAACTAGCTCTGTCCTTCCTCTAGAGGAGAACAGCTGATACGATAGCTCTTATGTGATCCAATTGGCACTGACTACTTATTTTCTTCACTGAGAGATCCATGTCACCCTCTGGTTAAATAACTACATGTAGGTTTATTCGCAGTTGGGTTTCAAGATAAGGTAAGTGCTGTATCAAGCAGCCTTACCACCTTTGTGGTAAGTGATCTTCCATGTACTGGGTATCACCCGGCTCCACCATCTGCTAGGACTTCAGTCTTCCACTAGACCTAGGCAGAGAGGGAAGAGAGGAACAGCAGAACATTTCATGGGTGGTTTCAGGTCAGCTTATTAACAATGCTCATTGCTTCCTTGCATTTCTGATGACCTAAATTCAGTCTGTGGCCTAGTCTAACTTCAAGGCATGCTGCAAGAGACGATCATGCACACAGGAAGAAGTGTAAGCATTGAATCTAGCTTTGCCATTGCACACTAGTCTGTCCTACCAACCATCAAGTTCATGCATCTGACCTCAAATCCATCTTTGTGATTTATGGGTAACTAAGAACAGTATGGAGGCTAATTTGCATGAAATGGTTTAGGGAAGAATGCTGGGATATATAGAATATGTACAGCAAGATGGTACTTAAAGCGAAAGAAAATGAAAACTGTCCAGATAAAGAAACAAAGGAAGAGAATTATTAAAAGAAGTAATCTAAATTTTATATTGTAAACCATCAAAGATGAGCTTCTGAGGGAAGGGGCCCGGAAGAAGCAGGTAATTGTGACATTGGGAAGGCTTTGGCTGCTGGATGAAAGAAAAGGAACCTATGTGTTAGTTACTTTCATGTGCCTGTGACAAAACTCGAAAAAAAAATAGCTTAAGGAATAAGAAGTTATTTTGGCTCATAGTTGTAGAAGTTTTTATCTATCAGGGAGAAAGAGAGAAGTGGAGTGAGTGATAGTGGTGGAGTGGGAACTCGAACACCTCACACTTCAGCAGACCAGGTGGCAGAGAGAGCTAGTTCAAGACCAGAGGTAGGTAACTCTTCCAAACCTCTGTCCTGATGACCTAAGCCCGCCAGCAGGCCCAGCTCTTCCAGATTCCACAGTAGATTCGAACACCACTTCCAGACTGGGAAGGATAACTCAGAACATGAGCCCTGAGGAAACTTTCCAAATCAAACCACAAGGCAGAAGGAGATGGAAAGGAAGATTAAGCGGTCTCTCAAGCCCTAGAAAGATTGCCTGAACAAAGTGGGATTGGATATTGGAAACGGAAGGAGCAGTGGACAGGCAAACAGTTAAGAAGCTACTGTGACCATACATGTAAGGATGGAGGAAAGGCAGGCACAATAAGTTTCAACTTCGAAATATAAAATCGATAGGCCCTAAAAATTGTCAAGGGAGGGGAGGGAGAATGGAAGGCAGAAAGTTAAAAAGCCTATCACATTTACCTCTGTGTCCCTAATCCTTGGCGCAGTGCCTAGAATTTAGCAAGGATTGCTTTGTTGCTTCTGCCCAAGGGAAGTGGTTTTAGAAGAATTGAGAAGGTTTTTAGATATAACATAAATTCTTTTCTCAAAAGAGCTCTAATCCTGGAAATTTGTTTAATAAGGATTAAGAGCCTTTCATTATAATACACTTTGTTGTCCAGGCAGTAAGGAAATGGTCCCTCCCATACATCACCCGTGGGAGAGTAAATGGTTGCAAGACTTGCAGAGGGTGATTTGGTAGTATCTATTAGAATTACGAATGTATACACTCTTGGACCCAGTGGTGCTGCTTCTGGGAAAATTTCTGGAAGATGTATTTGCACATGTTCAAAATGGCTCGTGAACGTGCTCTTAAAATTCCTGTTCTAAAGCTGAAGATTGAAGTAAGTCAAAAGTCCATAAACCGAAAAGTGAGTGAATAATTTATATCTGTTCGTGAAATGGAATTCTATGCGGATGTTAAAATAAAAGAGAATAGAAGCACATTGCCCATGCATTCATAAAGACCCTCAAGATGCATAAAGTTAAGTTGGTAAAACATAAAAGGGTTCTCATCATATTATCTTGGGAAGAGAATCCTAGTGAGCAAAATTTATATTTTCACTTACTTTTTATAGTTGTTTTTCCTTTTTGAAAATTATCAAATGATAACAAAAGTTTCAAAGTAATATGGATGACTCAAGAATACCAAATTAAAAATATCTTCCCAATTGTTTAAAACATAAAGCAACAAAGCCCTTCTCCACTCCATCCTCCCCGTCTTCTATTCTCAGGTGACGTGTTGATTTAAATTTGCACCAAGATATACACAGTTCCAGACCCTTCCTACGAATGTTTATTGAGAGGACATTAAGGCATAGGGAACAGAAGGGATGTGTCTGGAGAACTCAGAAAACTTAAGGGACTCAACTAACGGGGGGGGGTGTCAATGCTTGAAATCTCAGTTTGGGGGGAAGGAGGCACACCTATGAAGATCCTTGTCAGCATTAAAATGGGCGTTATCGCTGGAGTGCATGTATAGTTTATTGGGGTGTGTGTGTGTGTGTGTGTGTGTGTGTGTGTGTGTGTGTGTGTGTGTGTCAGTGTGCTCCTGTTTAGGAGCCTTTTACTGATCAGATAGTTATTGGTTAATCAAAATATTGACTTTTCTGGAAGAGAAATATTAATGAACTCAAGGTTTGTAGTTCTTGAATTTTTCTTCTAGGTGTTTCATAAAAATTGGATTACTCTAAAAAAGCAAAGTAAGTTTTGTCTGGATCCTCTGCCAATATACCAACAAAGGGAGGCTCCATTTGTAGAATTCTGATAGACACATCTATTTGAATATGATGTTTGACCATTATAATTAAGTAACTTACATCAAACTGTGACCCATTAAATCACAAGAGTATTCATATTACCTTTCTTCGTGCCACAAGTAGATTCTACATCAGCAACTCAAAAAAAAATGCTTATTTTCCCTAAAAACTGAATTCCTCATTTTGCTTACTAACAAGACTTAATGAGTGCCTGACTGACACGCCTCACGGCTCCCCATACAGCATCAGAGTAGGTAAGCAAGGGGTTCTAATAAAAAAAATCCACATAAATTTTCAGGCCCATCGGGGTTGGGGATTTAGCTCAGTGGTAGAGTGCTTGCCTAGCAGGAGCAAGGCCCTAGCAAGGCCCTGGGTTCGGTCCCCAGCTCCGAAAAAAAAAAATTTTCAGGCCCATGTTCCATGATCCTTCCTCTGATACCAGCACCATGAGCTGAGAATGAGCGCAGAGAGTATCATACCTCTTAAAGTCTGTCTAGTGTTGATTCAAATATTTCTGCTATAAATACCCCACTTGCCAGTATTTTTGTGGCTTTAAACATGATTACATTTGCTTGTCATATTTACTTATGACATAGTTGTTAGTACTGGGGAGATGTTTGACACTGCTTCAACAGTGCAAACCTCCAAGTTGGCAGTCTACCCTCCTCTGCTACTCCTCTCGGTGGAAAAAGGAAAGTTAACGTTTCTTCTTGCCTTCATTTGAAGCTGACTGACACTCCTCTGACTGTTCCAAAGGCTTTTGGGTTTACCCTGGAATTATTAAAACTATCAGAAAATGATACCCCAAAGTTTGGAACTCTGGCAAGCTGACTGCTTTAAACCAAAGCATACTGGGAAAACTTCTCCAGCTGTCTACTGACCCTCCCCTGCTACACACACACCCTACACCTCCTGATTGTCTTTCTCTATAAAAGCAACACACAGAAACCAAACTCCTCCCTCTATGTGAGTCATAGAGTGGAAACATTTCTCTAAACCTCTCCGTTCCTTCTGTAGGAGAGAAGACCAAAAAACCTTCCCAGTCCATCTTGCTTGGTACGAGCTATAAACCCTCACTTCTAGAAAGTCTCCTACATCGTGGAGGATGGCATACATCATAGAAAAGCTGAGAAAGGAAATAGGCAGAAGTGGCTGGGGTTCCCCTCTCAGTCTGTGACTCTTATAAGTCAGAAACCCTTGACAGGTAGAGGAATTGGCCTGGATGCTCTGGCATTCTGGCAGTCTCTGAGGCCATCTTTTGAAGAATTCTACTAGACGCACCTTTAGAGACACTGTCTAATCATAATTCTACTCAGCCATTGATTCTTCACCAAGTATAATACCTTTTCACTAAACTGTCTCTGGGTCTTGAGTTATTCCTAAAGTCATCTGAGTTCCCTAAAGCTGTGATTCAGGGAATCTTCTATACTTTGTCCTTTTTCACCTGTTTCTGGTTATAGGGATGGATTGTGATCAGAAGGAGACTGATATAGATATCAGTATGAGTCAATTAAAACATGGTTGACATCAGATATCTGGGAGACTGTGAGTCAACATAAAATGGTTAACTATGCATGGCTAGGGAACAAAGTAAACAGTGTTGTAATCTGTTCTATAACTATTTTTAACCAAATGCTTCTTGTTTTGAGTGTCTTCTACAAACATGACCTGGCAGTCAGAGGGCCCAGCTTTCACCTTTGCCAGCTTGCCTACGTGTGTCTCTCTCCATGCATTTGTGCATACCTCCAAGCAGTCTGTGTGTCAGTCTGCACATGTTTATCTGCCCACCTGTCTGTGGTCCATGTGTGTTGGCATATGTCTGTGTACTTGCCTAATATTCTGTGTATCTTTAGTCAAAGTTTGTCTTGGTTCCTTATGACTCCTCTCACTTTCTCCAGTCACCCAGCCTTCCATGACACTCCTCCTTTCCTGGCATCAGAGCCCAGACCCCACAGGATGCCAGCCGTGATTTTTATATAGACAGAAGGTAGGAAGGAATGACCGGAATGAAATGGTCAGCAGAAGCATAGACCAGAGAGTAAACTCTCCCTGAAGGAAGCCAGCCATTATTTCAACATGTTAATACCAAGACTTACTATTTGAAAGAACTGTTTTTGCTTCCAGGAAACTTTCTCAATGCCAAGAGAGACTTAGTAAAACATTAAGCATGTTTAAATAAACAAGGCATACCCTCAAGTGAGCTACCTAATAGTTAAAGGGTTAAACATGATTTACAGGCCTGATACACTTCTGGCTGATGTTCACAGTCTGCTGAACACCTTTTCTGGGCCCCTGACTCCTCTGTTCCCATGACATACTTCGCAACACTCACTTGTCTTTGTTCTCAAACCCACAGGTGCTCATTGTATAATGTACTGCAAGTCAATAACCTAGATATGTATTATACAACTCCATGAAATATGGTTGTGGGAAGGGCTGATTCTGTGAAAATGATATGAACACTACCTAACAACACAATCAAGACAAGCTACTAAACTTCATGTGAACAAGGAAACTGTAAAACAAACAAACGCATGAAGAGAAAGACAAAATATAAAGGGTTCTGCTCTCAGGTTGGCCCCATAACATGTTTTAGTTTCCTTTACTTAAAAGAAAATACAGCATCTTATGTGATAATCATAAGAAAAATGCTGTAAGATTCTGTCATCAGACCTCAAACTCAAGCTTGGAAAACTGATATATATGCTTTAACTAAAACATATAGAAATATAATATATACTTTATTTCCTCTAATTTTCTGCTTTAGAAATCCAAATTAGCTTAGTGTTCGTCTGAGCTCTTCATATGAAAGTGTGTCTGTCTGACAATGGTTCTCTTGCCTATAATTGTCTTCATTTTACCTCATTCAAAGAGTCAGCCAGCACTCATACCTGGAAAGATCTGGCGTTCAGATTGATATGTAGTGAGTGACAAAATAAGAATTATAGTATAGGGGCTAGGGAGATGGTTCAACAGTCAAGATCAATTGTTTTTGAAGAGGACCCAGGTTCAATTCCCACCATCCACAGGATGGTTAACATCCATCTGTAACACTAGTTCAAGAGGATTCAATCCCCATTTCTGATCTCTGTGCACACCAGACATGCAGGATTTTCATAAACTGTCATTCATGCACATGTGGCCTTCCTGTGATGTAGTTAACTTTGGGCTTGTAGGTGACACCACAGTCTCTAGAGAATATGGTTTCCTTAGAATCATATACCGTCTCTGGCTCTTACAATCTTTCTGCCCCCTCTACCACATAGATCCCTGAGTCTTGTGGGGAGGTGTATGATAAAGAGATCCCATTTAGGTCTGAGTGTTCCAAAGTTTCTCACTCTCTGAACTTTATCACTTAAACTTCTTTTCATCCATGTCATTTTCTATGACCCCAGTCGTACAGGTATACAACAGAGGTATATAGATCAAATGTTAGTAAATAAATTATAAAGAACTTTGTTTTAAGGCAAGTCTTTGGTAAGCATCTAATTTTACTGCTTCCTAAAGACGAAATCAAATTTGCACACATAAGTGAATACTTGCTAAAACACCTGGGATTCGTGTCCCATTTGATTTTGAATTTGTTTTTGATTGTTGTATGATCTAAAAGCCTTAACTCCTGCCAGTTTGCTTGGCTACTGCAACGTTAAATTACAGAACCCCGCCGTGGGTGCCACAACCTACCACTGAGGGCGCTGTGGTTTAAATGAACTGAGGGGCTATGCAAGTATAATTGGGAGCAGAAAGAAAACAAACATAAATATGGGAGAGGTAAAGTCTAGAAGACTGAAATGAAAGCGTGTTCTTGGATACTGCTACAATGAACAGTGGGGAGGAAGAAAACACCAGGCAGGAGCTGTCTTTGGTTTACAGAAGATTTGATTGGCTCCCCCAGGTACTATGAAACAGCTAAAGGAAGCCAAGGCTGATGAACTAAGTTCCTAGAACTGAACTGACTCTATTTAATCTATTTCGTGAACTACCAGAATTAGGGGGTCACAGCCAGCCCTTTGTACACACAAGATTCTCATTCCTGGATTAAAAATCATTTTCAAAAACTCCCAAACCAAAGAAGAAGAACAACAACAATGAATCCCATGAGAAGCGACTCAGCAGGACCATGCTGGGTCGGGGATTATAAGCGATCTAGCAACGGCTCAAAACACACAGGAGGAGATGATGTGTGTAGGTTATCAGCCAATACAGTGCTATTTTGTACGTGGGCCTCTGTGGATTTGGGCATCCATGGGGATCAGGGAGTCAATCCCCCACAGATGCTGAGACAGAGCCTCGCTGCAGAGAAGCTATTCCTGTACTGCCACTCTCCAATCTGCCACCCACACTGACAGCGCCATTCTTTCAGCTACATCAGTGCCTGCGTCAGCACCACACAGCTCCTGCCTGCACCAAAACAATTTCACATTGCTGCCTTGCACTCAGCTCTCTACCCCCACCACCACTTCCTGATTTCACAGATCCTGCAGCCTACCATTTTACACACACACACACACACACACACACACACACACACACACACACAAAACACACACACACAAAACACACACACAACTCACACACAACACACACACACAACACACACATTAATTTTAGAAAAAAAAACATTTTTAAAAAGAAGAAGAAGAAAAGAATTAGGCTGTCAGCCAAGAAAAGTTGTTAAGCCCTGTCCACTGGAACTTCTCAGCACATTTGCTTTAAAACCAAAAGAGGATTCATCTTGGCCAATGAGAGACCAATGAATATGCAGTGATTTGCCACTTGCTATAAAGCCTTGCCAACAATTCCCACTGCTAAGTTCTCTTCTGTTTTTATAATCAATTAAAAAGGCTCAGTTCGTTAGGGGCCCTCTCCCCCTCCCTTCTGAATATGGAGAGGGAAAGCAAGTGGCTCACAGAAAAGGCACAGGGCTCTTCTGAGAATTGTCTAGCAGGCAGTCTCCTTACAGTAACACTCCATTTTAATGGTCCTGTAATTCGAAACTGACAATGGAACCCCCACTGAAGCCCTCTCTGCAGCTTCACTCGCCCTAAATAAAAATGATGATGCTGCCACAGATAGGTCAGAGCTGAGAGATGAACATCAGCAGCTACCCCAGGGCTGGGAGCAGCAAGCCAGGATTCCTCCCCCAGTTTCAGGAAGAAATCCACTTTTCATCCCAGCCTGGGGCTATCCACGTTTCCATTCCTCCTTTAGGTGAACCTTACTTACACACTGAGAGAATTACCCCTCCGTAGAGAGACACAGTAGGTGTCGGTTTTCTGAGAGGATTGTTCTTCCCAGAAGGCAACGGAAGCCTCGATGGTTTGAATGTTCCCTTGTGGGTGAGCCAGGGACATGGGGGAGGCAGCTTCAACTCACCAGCATGACACCATTCACATAAGTACCCAGCATCCACTCATCACTGGCAGCAGATTGAAGGTAATGTTTTAAGAGGTTTTTCAAGCTGCTGGGAAATTGTGGGCTTGAGAAATGTCCTTTAAACCTTTTGAAATTCAAATTCCATTTCAGCAAAGATGTGGAAATGGGAACCAGAGGAATGGACAGAAGATTGACAGCCCATTCACCACAGTCACCCCTTGCTATTCCTGCCACCCACGGAGCCCTTCAGAAGGGCAGTTGGGTTACCTTGCAAAGCCCCTCCCAGGGCTGGGTGTGGGAAGAAGTCAAAAGGGGCAGAGAAAGTTGATGTTAGAAACAGATTGACTGAGGGTCTGCTGATGCATGACCTGGCATGGTATGGAGGAACGATGCCAGGCTGGTTGGTAGTTGAATCCAGAAACAAATATGGCTTCAAGTTATGGAAGTATAAGACATAGTAACTGTACATTATTGAGGGGATAGTCTAGGTGACACCCTGCTCCACCAGTTATACCCAATCCATTCTATAGGCATAGCTGACATCAAGATGGTGATAACGCTGGGTAATAAAATAATCAGGATAGCCAGGCTAGATCCTGAGAAAGTCACAAAGATTTAAAAATATCCACTAACCCATATAAGTAGACAATAGCTAAATGTAGAAGCTCTGAAGGACAGAATCAAACAAAGGGGTCATTCTACAAAAATGAGGCTGTGTGTCCCTCAACTAGACAGAGCAGGCTTCACAATCTTTCCTTATTAGTTAGTTGCTTCTCTGTTAACTGGACCCAGTAGTAGTAGCAACTAGCTTATCAGTCTGCCTGCTGTGTGAAATAAGGCAGCCCATGAAAATGTAAACCTGGTGCCTATTGTAAATACTTAAAAATATGTCAGAACTTACTGCTTTCTGTAGGAAGGACAATATATAACCCTTCCCTCCCAGGTGTGTTTGTCCTCGCCAGCCCTTGCCTTCTCCCTTACTTCTCCAGAGAGGAGTGTGTTAATGATGCAGGGTTTTCCCCATAGCTACTGTACATGTCTAGAAGCTTCTGACAAGACCCCTTAGCATGTCTATGTACCTGTAAAGATTACATAAATTCCTTATTCTCTATCATTGATTTTTTTTCCATTTAATTTATCACCTTCCAAACCCTTCTCAGGCTAGATGTCATTTGATATTAACTACTGATTGGAGGGAAAGTGGCTTCTCTAGATAAGCTTATTGGCTTTGGATGGGCAAGAAGGCCGTCTGTAATGACTATGGATGTTATGGGTTGGAGTCTGGTCACATATACAGTTCCATGATGAAGTAGAAATGCACCAGATCTAGGCTTATCCTGTCTCTCCTTAAGCAGCCTGAAAAGGAAGTTCAGGGATTGAGAAATATCGAGTCTCTTGCTAATAGGGGAAGGAGAAATAAGGATGTACCTTCAAAATACAGACTTTGAGTTCTTGTTTCAGATTTGGCATTTGATTTACACAAAGTCTATGACAGGAAGCAAGCGCTGGACAAGTTTGCTTTATTTTAGTAACGACACACTAAAGTAAATGTCATATTGTCTAATACCAACCTGGGAGATGTGCCAGTTACAACAGCGAAGTATGCCATAATTATGTCATTATTTAACACTTTCCGTTGACTAACTCACGTTGTCTATAAACAGACTAAAAACAGCCAGGGAAATGCTTTACTCAAATCAACCCAAGTGTGAACTGATAACTCTTGACCCACCTCACTGATTTAGTGTAGTAGTACCTGGACTAAATCAATACTACACGTCATCATGGGCTCTACACAATCCTTTATCAAAGTCACCACTCATTTACCATGCTTGAATTTCCCACTCCATAAATAAAGTACTCACATCCCTTCTCAGTAGTGGTCTTCAAACAGTCTTTTGTCCATGGCTGCATTCTCTATGGAACAACTTCGAAAGAAATTCAGAGAGGGAAGGAATGAAGCCAAATTCCAGTGATTAAGGCAGAGCTCAAAGAAACTGAGATGTACATGGCGGTATTTATACACCCTCCAGATCCTCACGCGTCCTCTGTGAAGAAGTGAGCAGAGGGGCGAGAAACTGGCTCAGTTGGTAATGTGCTTCTTGTGCAGTCATGAGATCTACACTATCCTGAGCACTCGGGAACACCAGGTATTAGGCATGAGGACATGAAACTGCGATCCTAGTGGTAAGGAGAGAGATAGGTTAGACCTCTGGGCTTACTGTTCAGCTGAGCATAGCCAGTCTGAGAAATTCCTGGCCCAGCAAAAGACCCTGCCTCAAAAACTAACATGGAGACCAACTAAGAAAGACACCTAACATTGACCTCTAGTCGCCAAATGCCCATACATCTACATGCTCATGTCCCTTGGGACCACATACACAAGTCACACACACACACACACACACACACACACACACACACACACACACACAAATGTAAGTCCATTTCAAGTGGGCAAGAACCGGGATGGCAACTATAGGAAAGGTTTGGATATGGATTGGTGAAATGTAGGGGATCCACACACAGCATTCCTATAAGTAAGGGATGTTGATCAATGAAATGAAACCATTTACCTCATGACGGAGCCCCATGCACCTCTTGCCATGCTCAAGGCATTGTACCTCGGCAGACAAAGCCTCTGTGGCTGCCCATCCTCCATTCTCTACTTCCCTTTGTAGTGCACACAAACCTCTACTTAGAAAAGTCTTATGCTCTCTCTTTATTTGTGTGACTCTTACTGATTCTTCTGATCTCAGTTTCCTCTGAAATCTTTTCTGGACCACCAGTTCAGTGACATTATGTCTTCCTTATGAGATTTTGTGCAGAGCATGCAGTCCCACATTAGTGTTTGTCATAAATATATTAACTATATCCCTTTAGTTTCAAGCCAGTGAAACCATCTTGTGGGGATTTGAGTGATACAGAGTGTTGTTTTAAATAATCCAAGGATCAGACTAGAATTGGGTCTTTGGAAAGGACTAGAGCTAATAAATGAAAGTCCACATTTTTGCTCACTTCTGTGTATCTGCTTTACTCTCTGCCACGATAAAGCACACATCTCTGTCTCATAGCCATATGGTACAAGACAATCCATGGCTCCAGCCATTTGCATAAAACTAAATGTCCCTGGATGACGTCCCCAAATTTCTACCATAATCTTATTGCCTCCATTTAAGTTAGGCATATGATAAAGGGATAAATTTAGAAAAGAGAGCAAGGACTATAGGATGGGCTTTTATTTCCAAAGCTGAGCAGGACAATAGGGTTTATAATTTCCCATTCATGTGTCTAAAGCCTCTGCTATAAGTAGGCTTTCTAAAAGTAGGTCAGTCTGTCATGCCTATTGTGCTACCATTGTAGCCTCACAAAATTGTGCCAGACACATAAAAGTGCTCAATTTGTAGTATGAAAAATGGCTTGTATAATTCTTTCCACATCAATGACATCTTCCAAACTACCAATCCTTCTTTCCGCCTCTCTTCTATGTATCTGCCTCTCTCTCTCTCTCCCTGCCCCCCCCTCTCTCTGCATCTGTCTCTCTCCTTTCCCTCTTTGCTTCTCTCCCTCCATTCCCCATGCCCCTCCCACATAAGCCAGTGCCAACTGTGTTGATTTAGTACCATGTGTATCTTAACCTCTGTAAAAGGCTTCTCTTATCCTTCATAAACACTCTCAGAGACTTTGCACTTTGTAAGTCTTTCTGGGTGAACTAAAAATAAGAAACATCTATTATTTATATCTTGCACTGTTGCAGGCATGGTGCTTGGCATGTTACGTATTTTATCTCTAATCTTCATGGCACTCCATATTTCCTCCTAGAGTTCAGACTTATCTGAATAACTTGTTCAGGGTCACAACTAATAAATATCCCTCAACCATCTGAATGCAAACTCTGATCTCCCTCTGCTTCCCAACCTCTCTACTTATGCGACTCATTAGTCTACAAGCCTCTCAGACCCAAATGTTCTAGCTAAATTTATGCCTATTGCCATAGAATCTAGCACATTGCATATTTCATATGAGCATACTAAGTACACTCAATAAATATTTGTGGAAGAACGAGTAAATTGAACACATGAATGGATGTGTTCTAGTTAAAGAATGCGGTAGCACTCAGTATAAGGAAAGTTTTCCTCCACCTCAACATCTTTGTAGTCTTAAGTCTATGGCAGCAAAATAATTTACATGAAGAAAAAAGTCAACTCCAGGAAACTATCGACCTACAAAGTGGCATGCTAAATAGTAAAGACTTCTAAAGGGATCCAGCATCATGGCATATAGCTGTAATCTAAGCATTGGAAAGATCGAGGGAGAAACATCCTGAGTTCTAGGCTAGCCTTGACCCTGGAACGAGTTCCAGATCAGCCTATATAGGAAGATGCTGTCTCCAACCAAGGAAACATGCAAACAAACTAAAATTTCTAGAAAAAAATATGAATAACTATATGACCTTCAGAAAAGCAAAGTAGTCAAAAGGGCTTTTAGAAAAGGAAAGAAAACATTGGTAAAGTTTGTTGTATAAAAGGTCCCCCAAAAGACTACACAAGACTATACAGTTTAAGATACACATGGTATTAAATCAACACAGTTGGCACTGGTTTACTACAGGCTATAGTCATTAGTCTTGGTTGCCTAGCACAACTAGATGTTAGGACCTTATTGTCTGCACACTATTTTATTTTAAATTTTTAGATGTATATGTATTAACTTTTGCCTATGTGCATGTGTACAACACTTGCATGCCTGGTGAACATATCATGGCACCTAGAAGATGATATTGAATCCTCTAGAACTGAAGTTAGGGATGGTTATGAGCCACCAAGAGGCTGAGACCAAACCCAGGTGCTCACCAAGAAAAACAAATACTTTGAACTGCTGAGCCATCACTCTGACTCGCAAACACACTTTGACTGCAGGATATAGAGACATCAATTTTGATCCCCCCAGGAAGTTTTCTCTCTGATACCTAGTTCACAAAGCACTGGGAGGTACTGCGTAGGTTGCTGGGGGGACATTACATCAGTGGTCCTATCTAATGCCGGACTCTCTGTGCTACAATCCCAACTTACCAGGCAAAATCTAGTGTAATGATGGCAAGTCAGTGTATGTGAGCAATCATCTGCTCTCTTAATTGGACTCGAGGCCTGCTCCACAGGGAAGAATTTATGCTGACACTGCAAACACAGTCAAAACTCACAGCTAGAGAAGTCAGAGGTTCAAATGGAGAACTGATGAATATTGTTTTACTAACTGTGTCACGGTGCCAAACTGCCTTCTAAATATTTATGTTCACAGATTTCTAAAGCTCTTAACTTGGTCTGAAAAGTTTCTTATTGCAGTGGGCAGGAAGTGTTGAAAATAAGGGACAGTGAGCACTCAGCCATAGATGGGGTGTCTTTACCAACCCCCCCTCCCAATCACAGCTCAAGGAATATCATGAAGAGGGAGCAAAAAGAATAGCAGAGTGACATAGCGAGCCAGAGGGTAAGAAAGAAAGCTGTAAAATGTTGACCTCTGGACATGACATGACATGACATGACATGACATGATATAACATAACTGTTACATGCATTAAATCACAGAAACTCTGATTACCTATCTAAGACCTGCATAGGCCAGTCAAAACTTCTACTATACAATGAGAACAATGAGAAGGAGCTTCCAAGACCCCTCACCTAGTTGAGGAGCTACTAAGAGTTGCTATCAGCTGGGCAAGGGTGAGTGACTTTTCTTTAGTGGGGTAGCTACTAGTAGGTTACACACAGTTGTTGGCCTCACACTTATGTGCATAGGGAAAGAATGAACTGGAATCGATGGGTTATTTTTTTTAATAACATGACATCGAGAGGGGATGTGTTGGATAAGGTGGTGTCCCACGGACATTAGCCAAGAGTAGAGCAATGGATGTAATTAAGATACATTGTATACATGTGTGAAATTTTTCAAAGAATAAACAAATACTTTTTAAATTAAAAATTTTTATATACCAACGTCCTCATTAAAAATAACCTAGCACATGGTGGGGTAGAGAATAATATTTAGGACTCATATCCAGAAAAATGACCAATCAGCACATTCAAATATGACACAGTAGAGAAAAGCAAGGGTTATGGAAAAATCTATGGAACAGTGGACACTTTTGCATCATATTGATGGCAGTGACTTCTGGTACAATTACTCAGTTAAACTGATCTTCATGCAAACACACAACACACAGCAAAAATTGTTCACAAGACTGAAAACACTTCCCACACTTCCCAACAGTGCAACAGATGAATAAATTGTAATTATAATCAGATAGCATGTTTTAGTTCATATCCTTTCTTAAGCAAATGATCTAAAAAGTTAAAAGCCCAAGATATTTATTGAGAGCAAGGTCTATGAAATAAATGGATCAGGATAAGGTTTCAAGCCACGCTGCCTACCTGATATTTGTAGAAGAGGGAGAGGGAAAGGAGAGGGCCCTTAAACTATGTACAAGGTCATGAGGATGTCTGACTTGGACTAGTAGAGGCATCTGAAACAGAAATTGCCCATGGAGGGGTCCCAAATATAACAGATGGGGCTAAGGCCCGAATTCTTCCTCCCAACCATCTCAAGGATGGGCTAGTTGCTACTCACAGAAAGTGTGTCCTTTACCTGAGTGCTTCAGCAGATCCCAGAGGCCTCAAAGCTAGAGTTTCCTGTATAGTAGAACATTCTAAAACCAATACAGGAAAAGAAGTTACTACAGAATACAGCAACATGGAAAGGCCTTACAGTCATAACACTGAAAAAAAAAAAAAAGGTAGACTCAAAAGATTGCAGAATTCCCTCCATAAGAGAACTCAAAAACCATCCGCAAATAATTTATGCATTAACAGAAATACATGCCAAATAAAACTAAAGAACAAAAAACAAAAGAAAATAACAGAATTGCAGAGAGTTGTGAAGAGAATAAAATATATTTGGCACAGACGACACAAATAAATATATCAAAATATCTCTATTATTGGTAAACTTCTGTTGTTCATAGGAAGCAGGTAAGACACTGCTGTTTTGGTTATTTATATAAACAACTTTTTGAAGGGTTAATAACGATCATATTTTTATTCTAGAAAGTTCTGGACAGATAAGCAATAGCTTAACACAGCACTTCTCAATTTCTAGGGGACACAAGAAAAACCAAGAGAAACAACACTGATAATATTCCCTTTCACTGGGCTTGCATTTTGCTTTGCATAGCAATGTCTACGTTATTTAAATATAATCTCTCTATAGCTCTTCCCCACACAAAGCATGTCATTCTCCCTTCTCCCTCTCCCTTGGAGAAGCCCAATCTACAAACATCCTCAAAAATGACAGTGTAGTGGGAGAGAGTCGGGACATGATTAGAATATGGGACTTCAGGAAGAGTAAGTGTTGGGGAACAGAAGGGAGCTGCCTAGGCTCACAGCATTTACCTGCTACTTATGCAATTGGTGAACAAATTCCAGAAGAGTGCAAGCACCATTTGTGGCTGCTTTCATTCCTGTGCAGTGACACACAGGATAAAGACAAATTAACCCATGCAGAGGAAGCAGAGTGTGATAATGCAATGGGACATAAAGGACCTGAATGCGATCTTCGAGTGACTACTATATCGGGGCCTTTGTGGTGTTGGGCAAGTAGTTAAACATTCTTGGCTTGGGTTTCAGGTTAGAAACTGAAGGAGCTCATGCTTTCTAAGCCGCCTCTGATAATTTTTCATTCTGAGTATGAACCCGATGTACAGGTCTTGTGATTTTTTAAGCAAATTAGCTTCTTTTCCTTAAGTTTAATAAGATGGTCATAGCAGACACCTTGTTTAGATGTCTTTCCTTTTCACCTTTTCCTTCTCTAGTTTACTCCCTATCTCCTGCTCCTTGGAAGAGAAAAGACCTCTCAATCCTAACTCTAGCTGTGATGTCTATTTAAACTACGGCCCATAAAAGAGGTCCTTCACTTGCACTTGCTTGTACACATGGGCCCCCGACAGATGCTCTCTGAGAGGAGAATACATGGAGGAGGCACAGAGCAGATGGAGGTCTTTTATCCTCTAAGCTTTATCTTACTACACATGACCACTGGCATTGTGGAAGTTAACCTGGGGCCCTCAGGGAGGCTAGTCTAAGGCGAGGGTAGTACTGGCACCCTGTGGCTGACAGACTCGGATACCAAGTACTGGGTACTTGCTGACATTCTAAGCCACAGACAGTACCGTACCCTAAGCCTATCCTGTAAATGTCATATTATTTGAGATATATTTGCTCATTGTTGAGTCCAGCTTGATGTGTTATTTTTCTCATTTTCTGCTAAAAGATCCTGATCCAAGGGCCATGGTAATATTTACCAGGCAGAAGGATTGTGAATAATGCCTGGTGCCAGAACTTATGAGTAATTTAATGTATTTATAGCAAAATACATAAATATATTAATTATATTACTGACATATATATTAACCTTTAATCTGCAGAATTTTTTTATATAGTTTAGCATAGGAGGAGCTGGAATGATGACTCAATTGTTAAGAATGCTTACTGCCAAGGTCAATTCCCAAAACCCATGTTTGGCAACTTAGAATCATCTGTAACTCCAGTTCCAGAGAATCCAACGCCCTATTTCTACATTCATGGTTACAAGCATACATGTAGTGTGTATATATATATATATATATATATACATATATATATATATATACATATACATATGTATATATATATGTATGTATGTATATATATGTATGTATGTATATATATGCACATGAATGCATAGACACATAAAGTAATAAAGCTTACCTTAAAAAGAGTAATATATCTCGTATACTAAAATGAGATGAATTTGAAGAGTAAAACAATCAGACCAGCAATTTTTCAATTCCCAAAGCAGTATTGCGAAGTTCTCCTTTGTCTGACTTGTCTTCTCACTACCTCTAATACTATCTATCTCCTGACAACTACAGAAGCTGAGCAAGTCATTCGTAGGATTGCACATTCTGTTGTGTTTGTAGATACTGAGAAATGGGCAACTTTGGAGACCTAAAAGCATGTGCAGTGATGAAGCGAATTTGTTGGTAACAGTAAATTACAAAGAAAGTACCAAATCCTGAGGACGCGCACTGAGCTACGTAGATACTACTCACTCACAAAGGTACTGTATCCACTGTCATGTTAAGCAGTGAGAGAATTGCGGCAAACATTGGAAAGTAAGTGGTTCCTCAACTGGAATTGGTCATCATATCAGTAAGCTCTGGGACTCCATTAAATCCAGACAGCAACCTAAATTAAAAAAAAAAAAAAAAAACATGGCTTCCCTCCAACATGTTTATCAGCTGATTTTAAGCAAAGCCTTTCTGGCAGTGACTAAGGTCTAGATATGAAAATGGTTAAGAAAAGAGATTGCTGTCTTGACAAGAAGTGCTTCCATGTCAGGATTTATAGAAGAGACCAGAAGTCCTTCAAGATACACCTGTCATAGCCAACCCTTCGCTTTCTTTTTGAGCAAAATGGGTGAACGTTCTTTCTTCTGTTCTCTGTGTAAATGTAGCTCTTAATTGGCTTACACTCTTGAACTAAGTAGATCACCTCAGTAAGTACTTTAAGCACAGAACAAGATGGCTGGTCTCCTAGACTCTTTCCCTTTCGTCTCAAAGTCATAAAAGACAGAACTTTCTATGTATAATTGGGTACCAAGTCTAAGTCACACCCTTCCACAGTCAGGAAAATCAATTGATGATTAGTGATGCACATGATGTACTCTCTAGAGGCTTAGGAAGGAGATAGACTTGTGAAGAAGGAAGAGTGCAGGGAGTGTGAGAAAAGAGGGTAAGGGAGGGTTTTCTGAGTGTGTTTGAGTGTATGTTTGTGCATGTACACTCATGCCTATGCGTTCTCAGAATATATTGAATATATTTGAAATTGTCAAGTACATTTTTTAAAGTCTTAAAGAGATGCTCATACCTGTTCTATAGGTGAGGATCTACTTGCTAACTATCTTCCTCCTCTATCCACTTGTCATAGAGAGCAAGTGATGACATCACTAGGACCTTTTATTTAAAAGAGCACTCACAGGATGCAGGCTCTACCCTCAGGACCTAGCTGCCTGCCAAAGACCCAGCTATCACAGTCTCTTCAGGGGATTAAGGTGTCAAAGTACAAATTTAGGAGGGGCACATTCAGATCACAGTACTTCCTTGAGACCAAACCAGAAGGCTGTAAAGCTCTGTCTTCATACTGCTCATCAGGAAGTAGGAGAGCAGTTTAAATATCACAAAAGTCGAAGAACTTGCAAAACCTTTTCTCAGCATGAATGCACTAGCTCGTTGAGTAGCAGTATAGTCTCCCAGTGGGGTAAAGCTCTTATTTCTCCTCATGTTCTCCAATACACTCAACACTAGTGCATTGAGAGTAAGTGCAGAAGTTACTCACGGTGGCTGAAGACCTTTTTACAGTAGTAACAGCTTGTTTTAGTCTTAAATGCGAGTCTTAAATGTGAGTCTGGACTCACCCACATAAACAGAGAGAGGCTAGTTTTTTTTTTTAACATTAATAAGAAGTTGGACAAAGAATGTTAAAATTGCAACTAATAATAACAACTTTTAAAATGTTTCATTTAAATATTTACAATGTCAAAACATGTTAAATGTAACGGTAGGGGTGCAATATCCACAACAGCCTGGAGAAAGTTCTACACAACACGTAAAGTCATTTTTTCAACATACAAATTGCACGTGGCAGACAGAGAGGAAAACCTAATATCAAAAGAAGCAGAAGACATCTCAACCGGATAAAATATGTGACTTTGCAATGGTTAATTGATAGGTTAAGTAGTAGGAGTAGGATGAGGGGGGAAATATATGGAGACAGCTAAAATTAAGGGCTCCTTGTTAGGTCTGTCCTTGTTGGGGGAAGTGTTTAAATACTGAAGTCAGGCCCAGTGTCTTTCTTCTTCCTGCTTCCTATGGGTCTGGATGCGGAACTCTCACTTCCTCCAGCACGTTTGCCTACGTGCCACCATGCTTCCCACCATTCTCATAATGGACTGAACCTCTGAAACTGTAAGCCAGCCCCAATTAAATGGGTTTCTTTATAAGAGTTGCTAAGGGTCAGTGTTTCTTCACAGCAACAGAACATTGACTAAGACACTGAGTACTCGAATGCGTGGGTTTCTGTGTCTGTATCTGTTTCCCATGCCTTTGCTTGAGTTCTCTTCCTTCTGTCAGTTTGCTTTGTCTTCTTCCAATGTGTTTGGTTTTGTTTAATTAATCATCCCTTAAGCGTATTTGTTTTCTAAGGAGAGACAAAAAGGGGTGTACCCAGATGGGAGGAGAGGTGAGGAGGAATTGGGAGGAATAGAAAGAGGGGAAATAATAATCAGGATTATTATATGAAAAAATTGTTTTAAATGAAATTTTAAAAAATCGTAATTATAGGTATCAACTTCAGTGGTCCAGTATGTGAGCAGTTGAAAAACTTTTCTTGGGCTGTCTGGGAAGATACTAAGTGAGAATGGCACTTGAATCTGAAGGCTTCGTAACATCTATTTTCCTTAACAGCAGGAGTGGGAATCCTCTAATCTGTGGAATGTCTCTAAAGAGACCAAAGGACTGTGGAAGCAAGGTTTCTCTCATCTCTCTTCTTCCTTTCTTATCTCCCTCCCTGCTATAGATTGCTCTTGATTCAAACCGATCATTTCTAAGGTATGAACAATTAAAGACCAACAGAATGCTAACATTTGTTCAATATTTATTTACAGTAAGTAAGAATTTTCATGTTTGGGGTATGATAATGTAATAATAATTAACTACATTAAAATTTTGTTCTCTTTGAAGGATACAAGCTGACATATTTACAGATTAAGTGGTATGTGGATGGTGATTTATTTAAAAATAATAGAAGACAAGTATTAAAAAGGACCATTATGAGCTGGTCCATTACTGAAGCCAGAAAGTATGTATACAAGGATGGTATTCAGTTTATTTTACTGCACTTGAAATTCTCCAGAGGAAAATATCTTTTAAAAAATGTATGTAGAACTTTAAAATTCTGTTTTAAATAATTTTATCTAGAATTATGATACTCATCACTAACTTGAGTGTTGGTTATAAACTTAGTAGACAATTTTGAGCAATCTACAGGACCATTAAATTCTTAGAAAAAGAAGATAAGCAATTCTAGCCTCACAAAGCCTCACACTTACTAGAATTTATATGTTTAATAAGAATATCAAAAGCATTATACACTCTTAATACAAATGCATTTTCTTGTTTCATCCTTTATGTTGAGAATGAACACTAATATAAAAGTGGGAACTATAACAGGGCAGTTCAGGAAATGTAGAAAAGCAAAACAAAAATATAAATTTTCTGAATGGGAAATTTGCTCTTTGAATTTCTTAATATTGAGAACGAGCAAAAAAAATAGATGTGTAGAACATCGCACATGAAATTATTTGACAGCATATTATATGTTTGATGTAACTATTCATCAAAACAATGAAAATGGGTAAAATAACTACCTATTAGGCCCTCAATTTAAATTAGTCTAACCATACCCCTGCCTGCTCACATCCTTGGTATCTGAATGCTAATGACTTGCTCATCCTTCCCATGAGCTCGTGAGGGCTCAGAGTGACTGGTACCCTGGCCCATGCTGGCATGAACTGATGGGGACAGTTGCCAAGAGACAGGCTGTGATAACTGTTGTTAAATAGTATACTACCCCTTTAGAAGACAATTAGCCCAAAAGTTTGAAACACTTTTATGAATTAAGAGTATAATACAATTCTGTAGCTGTAATGATTTTAAATATTGGAGAAGTATTGAGAAAGAGAGGGTGGTCTTGGTCTGAGAATTCCATTGCCTGGATTGGTGAACGGAAGTCATTCCCGGTTCATGGCTATGCAAGATAATAAACACAAGAATGAGGTGTTCACATAGTCTGTGAGACTCTGATTAATGGAGTCAAGTGCCAATCAATTTTGGCTTTGAGTGAAAATCTACGCTGGCTTAGTTTCATCCTGTTAAGTACCTTGTTCAGGAGCTGAAACATTACAGCCACACCATGACTAGCAGAGGAAATGAAACGGAAGCCTATAAATTGCAGAGTATAGCAGGAATGCAAATTCAGAGAACTAAGCATAGTTTTATATCAGGCTGGTACAGTAAAGGTGACTTAGGTAGACCCAGGGGCCAGGGATCTGTGTGCCTGTGTGCGGGCCTCTAGTGGTCATTAACTTTGGAGAGGGAAAATATGTGACATAACCCTTGTAAGTAAAAAATGATTAAGGTATTCCTTGTAGCTATTTCTGTATGTCATAAAACCAGCAGGATTTTCAGAATAGGCTCATAGGTTTTATCCCAGTCCTCCCTGAAGCAAATTAAAGGGCTGAGACCCATAGAAATTTATTGGTCTGACAGGGTGAGAACAATACCAAAGGGGACACACACACTCCCGGTGACTCATTTGAGTCTCTGTCTAAATGCAAAGCCCGGACTTACTGTTCTGAAGTCTGCTTTTGGTCGACTGTTTAAGAGTGAAGGGATTAGAAGAATCAGCCATTGATCTCTTGCTTCTAAGGCTAACAAAGAATTCCCCATCACCACACCCAGAACCTATCCTCTACACCCACAGCATTTTAGCAGCAGCAGCAGCATACAAGGGAGGCTTGTTGCTTTCTCTGTGATGACCTGAAAACTGCATGACATTCTAAGTTAGGGGGTAAGTGGGGAACCAAAACCTTGGAAATATTTTTTTAAGATCCCCTTGTAATGGGCAAGTTAGAAATTATTTTGGATGGTGTGCTAAATGGAACAGAACCTCTTTAAAACAGTGTCCTATCCTCCAGTCAAGAGGTATGACTTACTCAACAGGGAGATACAAACATTGGTTCCAGTCTGAACAGTTCCAGGTGCAAGATAAGGTATCTTCATGGTGTTGGCTGTGAAGCCAAGTTAAATGAGTATTTCACAGCCTGCTTGGATGAATGCTTGTGATTACAGGAATTAGGGATAGAGTGAATATGATGCTGATGAAGGTGAGATACAGTGACACTGTAAAGCACCTGATCATGAAAACAAATATGCTGACCTAATATTTCTCAAGGAGTGGTACCTCCCACAAGGAGTGATCTTGGGAGGCTGGCTGTGAGCATAAACAGGTTGCAGCAATTCCAAAGAAGAGCTTTTGTTCCTTTTTGCTCAGTCGCTAGGGATAACAGCCTACCGGTTTGAACATCCTCAAGAATACAAATGCTTTGACACATAAAAATAGACGTTTGCTTTTGAAAAATAAAAGTTTGCTGAAAGCAAGTCTAGAGACTGAGGTAGTGAATAAAGCTGAATAATGCCAGATTGATTTGAAAATAGGTTGAAAATTGGCTAAAACAGGGGAAACTTAGAAGTCCCTTGAAACTTGGCCTGGAGTCAAATACAAAGAATTACAAAAACTAATAATAATTTGTTGGCATGGGAGTGAAGATTGCCAGTCACTTTTTGAAGGTGAAATAGATAAGCCGCACTTTGTAACAAAAATGCTATATATAAAAGTAATGATATTACATACCTATTGTGAAATGGTAACATATACTAGGATACAAAAGGTATATACCCTTTGATCTAGCAATTTCATTTTATAGACCTATATCTAGATACTAACTAAGATAAACATGCAAAACTATCCACTGCCAAATTGGTAAAAATAAAAAAAATGAAAACATACTAATTGGTTAAGTAAAATACACTAGAGCTGCAGCAGGAAACATGGAGTTGTTCAAGAGTGAAAAAATGCAGAGAACACACATATTTATGTGATGTGTCAACTACAATCAAATGCTGGCTTTAGAGCCTTCATGAAACAGGGTTTCATTTCAAAAGAGGAGGGCAGTTATTGGTTAGTGATGCCTACAACATCGGGATGAAGAGAGCAGTGGCCTTAATGATTGGGCTCATGCCTTCCCTCAGTAGCTATGAGTTGAGGTCAAAATGCATAGCTCTGTAGCAGGAATTTAAGGGGGATTTTCAACTAGGAATAGACTTGTTAGAAAAGTTGGAAGAGGAGATAAAGAAAGTAGACATACAGCTACAAGAAGCCACTACTATCCATAGGACTAACATCAGCTGGATAGTTGTGGCCTATGGTGCCCAAATAGACCGAAAGCCAAAGCCTGGTGGCTTGTGTTAGAATTACAGGAGGGATGGCATTCTACCAAAGGAGCTGTCTTCTTGATGTCATATCCATGTAGTCACACAGAGCCTTTACACGGTGGGTTCATGTTCTGCACTTTCCATTTTTCCATGCTTTCGTACTTTTGAATGGGCAAGTCTTAATCATGTTTGTCCCTAAGAAGTGAAACAGCCTTGTAGGCTTCCATGTGACAATGAGGACTTGCCAGGAGAATCTGTAGCTATAGCTCATTGTTTTTGATCAGTGGGGAAGCTTTGAACAGACATCCACTCGTCAATCCAATCATGTCAAGTGGTGGGGAGAAAGCCTAAGATGAGAATTAAGAAAATAGAGCTTTGGTTTGTCACCTGGGAGGTCTTTGTGGAGGTTGTGCAATAGAGTGTCAGTAAATGATTGAAATCTAAACCTTGCTTCTATGTGTGGATGAAGAGATACAAGTACAAATTGAGAGACCAAGCAAAGGAAGCTATAGAATGCCATCATCTCAGGGTGTTGTAGCCATCAGGGGAAAATGGTTGTGGCTTTATGCTTGCCAACTAATGCTAGCCCAGGATGCTTTCTAGAGTGGGCTTGGAGAATTGGACCAAAAGTGGTTCATGATAGTTTTGTTTTTCTTTTCAAGGGTCTGGTAGTTGTGCAGTTATTTAGAAAATACAGTGTCTGGTTGGAGAGATGGCTCAGTGGTTAAGAACACTGACTGCTCTTCCAGAGGTCCTGAGTTCAAATCCCAGCAACCACATGGTGGTTCACAACAATCTGTAATGAGATCTACAACATCTGTAATGAGATCTGATGACCTCTTCTGGCGTGCATGAAGACAGCTACAGTGTACTCATATAATAGATAAATATATCTAAAGAAAGGAAGGAAGGAAGGAAGGAAGGAAGGAAGGAAGGAAGGAAGGAAGGAAGGAGGGAAGGAAGGAAGAAAGAAAGACCAGTCCCTGAACTGGGAGTGAGATATACACCCCATTCTAGCCCCGTCTTCGCTCCCTGCCTCCTGCCCTTCATTATATCTGGATATTGTTGACCGAAGAGAAGGAAGCTTCCAGATATCCTGAGGGACTGTGTACACACAATAAGAAAATAATATAGAACTTTAATTTTTAAATTGATTTAGTAACACAAAATATGTGATTTATGTAGCTTTTTTTTTAAAGAGAAAAGCTTCAAATGCTGAATAAATGATTGTTCAAAAGCCAATTTCAGTTCAAAGCTTCTAGATTAAGGAGTTCTTATCAAGAGTTTGAAATCCTGCTAAGACTGAACCCCCAGTGAACTAGTCTATGGGGGGAGGGCGGCAATGGGGGGAGGGTTGGGAGGGGAACACCCATAAGGAAGGGGAGGGGGGAGGGGGATGTTTGCCCGGAAACCGGGAAAGGGAATAACACTCGAAATGTATATAAGAAATACTCAAGTTAATAAAAAAAAAAAAAAAAAGAGTTTGAAATCCACCACTCTCAGCTTTTAAAGGGGCTTGAAGATTATATATATATATATATATATATATATACATATATATATAATATATCAGAATAGAGTGTGTTTTTATAATGCTTAGAAAAAAAAACATTTAAAAGAGAATCAAGCTTTCCCCTTTTCTGTCATTTCTTCCCTTTATTTTTAATGCCCTGAGAGACATTGCTACACAGGAAGAAAATGATACTTGATGTTAAATCCTGGTGCAACTACCTTCAAACGACTGACTCCCACTGGATCCCTTTCTTAACAAAGAAGTCGGAAACAGGAAAATGCCCTTCAGTTCTCTATGTACTCAACCATCAAAGGGAATATTCCACAAGCCAACAAGAAAACTCTTTGGAATTGAGAGAAGACAGCATATATGGCTGCTTCGGTTAATTTCACAGTGGTGATTCCAGGAATACAATCCTAATCTGCGTGTCTCTCTCTCTTTCTCTCTCTCTCTCTCTCTCTCTCTCTCTCTCTCTCTCTCTCACACACACACACACACACACACACACACACACACACACACGAGTCCCACTGGGTATAGCCCAGTTTTTCCCTTCTTTATGATGCACCACAGACAAACCTGCCGTCCCCTGAGCTCTGTTTACCCGCCCTTATCACCTATCTGCAGTCTGCTCAACTGCCAGGCGTGAGACTCAGTGACAAAGAGACATAAACGGGATGTTTTCCTTGAAAGGTATCAGTGAAATGTTACATTGTTGCCCCTATTGAGGGCAGAAAAGGAAGAATCTTGAAAGGGTGTCAGATTATCTTCTTTTGTCAGAGGTGAAATGGATAATTAATTTGCATCTCAGCCTTTCCACAGCCAGTTTACACCTGTCTGGTAGAATAAATTAGACACCACCGTGAAAAACATCAGCTCCTTTGTTTAGATTTTGCTCAAGGAAGTCTTAGAAAATGCCAGTGTTTCAAAAATATTTAAAATAACAGATATTGGGTTCCTGCTGCCACCATTTTCAGACCGATGGTCGCTATTATCATGAAGGCTTGCTTGAGTGATTCCCAAGGAGCCAGCAGAATATGGCCTCTGAAGATGCTAAACAGACAGGAATGTGAAACAGAGAGAGGGCTGGGGAAAACTCAAAGCAAAGAACACTGAAGAAAGCGAAGTTATCGTTAACGAGATGTGAAGAGATGGCTTTGCACAAAGAAAACCTAAACTTTTCAACATGTCTTTGAATTAGGGATCTGATGTTAATATTCCTGAGGGGCAGGGAACGGAACAGCAGATTATAGGATGAGCAAAAGTTAGAAAATGGAAAGAAAAATCAAAAGGCAGTCTGTGGACATATCACAGAAGTTTTAAAAGACTTAAAACGTGGCTGGGAAGATGGTTCAGCAGGCAAAAATGGGTATGAGGGTCTGAGCCTGATCCCCAGAACCTTGTGTAGAAGCCAGGATTGGTGGCACGCACCCACAGTCCCAATGCTGGGGATATGGAGACAGGCAGATCATAGGGGCTCTTACCAGGAAGTCAGTCTAGCCTACTCTGAGCTCCGAGCCAATGAGAAACCCTATCTGAGAAAATAATATGGACAGTCATTCAGGGAACCCAGAAGGTTGACCTTTTCTCTCCACATGTGTTCACCCGTGTGCGTGCACGCGTGTGTACACACACACACACACACACACACACACACACACACACACATTCACACAGGAACAAAGGTATAAAATGTGTCTGAGCAGACTCTTTAGATAGAGGAATACAGGTATTCTTAAACATGGCGAAATGAAAGTACACCAACCCTACCAAGTTTAACAAAGAAAATTGCATGAACGTACAGAGGACAAATTGTAAGGTAGGATATTCTCAGTCAGAATCCAGTGAGGAAGACTAGGGTGCCACAGCTATGGGCTGGTTAGCCGGGGGCTAGGACGGAACAGGGATACCCACGCAGGGGCAGAAAGAAACAGAACAGAGGGGAGAGTCCGGAGCACTTCGGAGCACGTGGTCAATGACAATATAAAAGATAGGAAGAAAGGGAAGATACCACTAAGGTTTTATTGATGCCTTCTGATGCTGTCCACTAAATCAGGGTGGACAAAATGAAGAAGGGACTTCGCAAAGAGGTAGATGAAAATAAAGCCGGAAAGCACGGCTTTCTGCCGTGCAAGTAGATGGGACCAAGAGAATTGTGAGCAGGCAGTTGGAGCCTTGGAGAGAGGTTGGTTGAGGTGTTGGGATGAGACATCTCTGTTGTTGAGACAGGGTTTCTCTGTGTAGCCCTGGCTGTCCTGTGTCTATAGCAGTTATGGACCCTATCTTAGAGCTGTGAGTCAAAAGAAACACTTCGTTCCTTAAGCAAGTCTGTTGAGTATTCTGTCGCAGCGACGAGAAACGCACCCAATACAAATGTATGTTTTAGGGGTGCACTGTTTAAATACAAAAATGAAATAAAGCCTCGAGATTTCCTACTGCTTCATCATACAGAATGTCTGCCCTTAAAGAAGGGGAGAAGGATGAAAATCTTGAGAAGATTCCTTTGGGTTGGGGAGGGGAAAAAAAAAAAACAACAACAACAAAATTCTAATGCCTTGAGAGCCAAAGGACCATCCTTCACTCACTGTGAACGGCTTTGCCTTAGGAATGAGAGTAGAAAATCAGAGGAATCCAACTGACGACTCGTGCTACAGACATGTAGCTAACTCGTGCTACAGAAATGTAGCCTGAGATGAATGAGGTGGTCTGTTGGATTTGAAAGGCAGGCACGATGTTTAAAGTATACACTTAGAAAAAAGAGAATTCCATATAAATGAAGCCAGGGGAAATGCCAGAGATAAGACAGGTCATCAGCCAGCGGCTCAGCTACTGCAAAGCGCCTGCGAGCGAGCAGACAGTCAGGTCCCATCACAGGTTTTGGCACACCCTATGTGGTTCTCACTTGAACAAAGTTGTATCCTGCCCCTGCCCTCCTGTTAGAGCTGACTGACATCCCGAGCCGATCTCTCCAGGAGGTTCGTGAATCCTAGAAAGCAACCTTACCCAAAGCTAAGACGGCTCGGTCAAGCAGCACGTGAGGAGAGCAGGTACCTGGCAAAGATCCACACACGATGGAGCCGGGCAGCCAAACAAACCGACTTTAGGTCTGGGGACCCTGCAAACCTGAAGAGGCCATCATGGAAGGTCTGGCTTGGAAGAAAGACATTTCCGGGGAAGAAGCCAGCTGCTAAAGCAACCCTGAAAAGGAATTGTTCAAAGTAGCCCAAGCCCCCATTAGCCAGAGGCAAGAAGGAGGGGGGGGCGGGGGGGGCAGATCAGATGAATAACAGTTTCTGAGCAGTACTGGGGCCACAGTTAAGATCCGGAAGTCCTGATTTGTAGTGCATCCATTTATATATAAAAATTAGACCGTGTACATGAGTACTGGCTGTCTAGCCAAGAGCTAATGCACATATGCAATATTTTGTCTCCAGTAATGGTACTTAAATTTTTTTTAGTAAACTCCAACAGTCAAACACGATTTTAAATTGACCTCCCTCCTGGTGCTGGTGCATTTAGCAAATGCCTTTTCCTCGCTCAGCATTTCTTGTTAGGTCCTAAAACCCAAACAGAATTGATTTGTTTTCCTCGGCCAGTCTAGAATCACTCCATTCATGAAGCCGTGTTTTTGGAAGAAAGGAAAGGGGCAACGAACTGGCTTTGATTTGGGGGCAAGAAAAATAACCTTTTCGATATAGATCTGGAATGTGGTGGGCATAAAGTAACTCACGTTGTCTTTATGAGTGGCCCACAAAGAAACACTGGAAATAGGTTGGCTCCAAGCCCGAGGAAGCACCTTCATTTGTCCTTAAGTCTGTGATGGCTGTCAAACTCCTACCTGCCTCTGAGCCCCTGCCCTCCTGTTGGAGCTGGCTGACGTCCTACTGAAGAGCAGCAAACACAGAAAGGAGGGTAAACAGATGGTGATTTGAAAAACATTTTTCCCTAGAGGGGATTTTAAAAAAAATCGTATTCTCAAATAACCAAATAGGAAGCTCCTGAACTATTATACGTAAAGCAAATTGGTGGGAGACAGAGAGCATTATTTGGGAGAGGGGGACATTTTTAAGATGTTTTCATCTCCACATCTCTCTTTGTAGAAAGCGTAACAAGCATTTCCCAGTGAACCTTCACTGAAGACCCCAAATGGCAGGCATCCCTTTGTGCTAATGGTCCATTAGGGAAGGACCATTGGTTTCTAATACCAAGATGCTTGTCTTCAGGCCACTGATAGAAAGCCCCGAGGCTCCGGCTGAAGAAGTCAGAGCAATCAACGGTAAGCCTCCTCCGAGAACACGTTCAACTTGTCGCTCCACACTCAGTCTTCACAATGCCAGCCACAGAAGCTCCTCTTCCTGGGCTCTGGATCTGACCCTTCAATGCTCTTATTTAACAAATCCCCCTGGCCTTCAGCAGGAGGAGATATTATTCTGGTATTTGTGGGAGGCCATGAAACCACACAAGCATTAAATCACAGTGCCTGACGGTGGCAGTGAAAGAGAGAATCCAGACCTCAGATCAGATTGGAGCCAGAATTCAAAGCAGAAAGCAAAGCCCCTTCTCCTTGCCATCCCCAACCCTCCTTTTAAATCCAACTCCAGGCACTGCCTTTCCTTCCTCTGCAAAAAGGCTCCAATTTCTAAACAGTGGTTATGACTATTATGTCTTTTTTATCGATGCTGTTATGATACAAGAAGCTCCGGGAGCTAGGCACTCTTGCATGCCTTAGCGCTGATGTCCTGTTGAATTTTCACTTGCCCAGTGAACATGTGGATGTGTGCAGCAGCTAATGCATTTCAAATGTAATAAAATCCTCCATCCACACAAAACCTACAATGGGGTCGCCATTAACTTCCTACCTTTCACTCTAGTGAGCTGGTGTTTAGAACAAGAAAATGCTTTTGGCTTTTGGCCACCAAAAGCTAAGAGGCATACCTTAGAGAGCGACAAACGAGAGGCTCTGGAATCAGTCTCTGAACCCACTCTGAGCTACGGACATACCCTAACTTCCTTCTTAGCTTTTTCTGCCACGGTACTAAGGAAACAGCCAAATAAAGACTTTTTCCTCGGTCCACAAAATAGGAAGAAGAGTGTTAGCATGCTCGACTGACCAAGGAACAACTTCGGGTTGCATTCTGAATGAAAGCCTTTTAATTATATAAACATAACATCAGAAATGGACGGACCACATACAATGAAAATAGTGGGAGTCATTCATACCTGTGAAGGTGTATTTAGCCCATAGCTGTCTTCTCTAGGCTCCCCTCTCAGTTCCACTCATACTCTAATAATCACAATGGTCAATGTCTGAAAATGGTTCAGGACCAAGGAATGTAAAGATTATCGTTCCTGAGACTGGGGTGCTGCTCAATTGTGCGAGCATTTGCATATTGTACTTGAGGCTCTGGATTTGATCCTGAGCACTGCATGAAACTAGGCACACTTGCGATTCCAGCACTTGGGTTATATTGAGCAATGGACCAGTATTTCAAAGCCATCCTCAGCTACATAGCCAGAGCCTTGGGGTTTAATATAAGTGGCCTGAAGACGAATACCTTGGTACGAAGAACTAATGCAATAAGGCTTGATAAACAAAGCATCTTTAAACACACAGGAACGTGGATCTCATTCTGTTTTGTTTTGTTTTGTTTTGTATTTGATAGGATTTTTCTGCGCTGTCCATGCTAGACTGGAGCTCATTACCCTCGTACAGCAGGAGTCTTGATAGAACTCTACCTCACTTAACCCAGCTTCCCATCTCTTACCTAATAAAATATAATGCCCTGTTTTATCATGTAAATGTTTCAATGTAAGTATGGCTAATAAGAGGCTCAGTGGGTAAAGAGGTTCTTGATACCAACCTGATGTTAACCAGAATTGGATACCAAGAACCAACAGGATGGAAGGGTAGAACCAACTCATGAAAGCTGTCTTCTGACCTCCGTGTGTGTGTGTGTGTGTGTATGTGTGTGTGTGTGTGTGTGTGTGTGCGTGTGCATACATCTACATGCACAGAAAGACAAAATACAAACGAATGCAATAAAATCTCCTCGAAAACTAAAATATGATATGCTACCAACATGTGCCCCATATATATACAGTCACCAAGACCAGATAAGATTTATGAAACTAAGAAGTGCATCCTGACAGGAACCGGATATAAATGTCTCCTGAGAGCCAGAGTCAGAGCATATCAAATACAGAGGCGAATACTAGCAGCAAACCACTGAACTGAGAACAGGACCCCCGTTGGAGGAAAAGGAGCTGAAGGGGTTTGTAACCCCATAAGAACAACAATGCCAACCAACCAGAGCTCCCAGGAACTAAACCACTACTCAAAGAGTACACATGAACAGACCCATGGCTCCAGCTGCATATGTAGCAGAGGATGGCCTTGTTGGGCACCAGTGGAAGGAGAAGCCCTTCGTCCTGCCAAGGTTGGACCCCAGTGAAAGGGAATGTTGTAGGGAAGGGGGGTGGATGGGGAGGAGAACACCCTTATAGAAGAAGGGGAAGGGGAGGGGATAGGGGCTTATAGACAGGAAACTTGGAATAACATTTGAAATGTACATAAAGAAATATCCAATAAAAAGTACCTAAGATAAAAAAAATAAAGAATAAAGACAGTGGCCAATGATGTAGGTCAGCTGGTAGAGGACTTGTCTGTGTCAGTTCCCCATCTCTCATACACTGGAGCTAGAGGCATGGCAGCATACACCTGTAACCTCAGCACTTGTGACAGAGAAAGGACAGGATCAGAAGTTCAAGTTTGTTAGTACTACTACATAGTGAATTAAAGGATGCTCTGGGATACATGAGACTGGATTGAAAAAAAAATCAATCAAACTAAAGAAGAATATGAACAAAGGTAGAATGTGCTTTACCAGAAAGCATCCGCTTATGTCAACCTGGACATCATATAGCATGCTAGAGCCATAGCACATCCAAACAGACTTAATTTTTAAAAAATGAATAAGAATAGCAAAGAAATAGCACTCTAAGTCGAGTCCAGCTACAAGGAGCTACACTGCCTCCAAGGTCACACTGGTAGACTTGCAATAGCTGCAGTAGGACTACAGCTCTTCCATTCCCAAGTCACTATCTGGTATAGTTCTCACTGCATCCGATTATTCCTGAACTACTGCTCACACAGGTTTAGGTGTTTCTGATGGCACTGTTAATTCTTAACAAGCATCAGAAAGCCTCCACTGATAAAGAAGTTTATTGTAGCTTCAAAAGGGTTATTATTTTTTTTTAATTTGGGCAAAAGACACACACACATTATGAACAAATCTTATTTTTATCTGATTTTCTCCTATAAAACCAAACCTCCCTCATCAGCAGCAAATGCTGGGAAGTTTAGAAGCTAAATATGTTTATTCAATGACACTCACCCAAAGAGAGGGGTTGTAAGGAAATTATCATGTCTTGAAGGACATTATTCCTGAAATGTCAGTCAGTCATTACAACATTTGCTCCTCTGGTGGTATTCTCAAAATGGATTATTGTCTCTGAATTTTTAATAACAATTTGGCGGTTCAAAATACTGACAGTGATATATGACAGTGGCTGTAAAGAAGTCTTCTGGCTTTCTATATTACATAAACAGAACACAATTCTATCTCGGTAGGCAGTGTCAGAATCATTCTCAATGAAGATAATGTCGAATCTATCTGCCAAGAGAAGGTCAAAATCATATGTAGAAAATAAATCACGACAAACATAGCATTGGCTAAAGGTTAAGGATCTAAAGGACAAACACGTATTTGGAAGCACAAATCACCCCTCATACGATACTAATTTAAACATCCCTACCTCTGGAATGGTGAAGAACCAACTCAGATAACTACCCATTTTTTCCAAAACTACTATAATGCTGAAGGGAACAATGAATGAAAAGTGTAGCTGTGAAGGATGCTGGGAACTCAGAGCTCTATCAGAGTTTTGATTATTTTGATGGTGTCTCAAGACTAGCTTTTAAACCTGTTTCTTTGCACTTGTTAAAATCTAATCAATGTGTATGTAGACTATAGAAATGACATTCTAGTTCTTATATATATATATATATATATATATATGCATACACACACACACACACACACATATATATATATATATATATATAGTTACAGCCATATATGACTGTTGCATCACTGAATAAAACATAGTGGATATACACAGCTTAAGAGGTAGGAGATTATGTGTTTCCTATCAGTTTCAGAAGATTCTCTCCACAGATGCTTGATCCCATGTTCTTGTGATATACTGATGGCATGGTGACATGCTGGAGCATAGCAGTTTGTGCCATACAGATAGGAATCAGAGAATGAGATGAGCAGGCGGAGATTATATACTTCCAAGAATCCATGCCTAGTTAGTGACTTATTTTCTCCAGCTCTGTCCTACTTCTAAGTGTCCAGAACATCTCAAGACAATATTATCAACCAAATACCAAACATTCAAAAAACTAAATCTTTAGAGGAATTTCAAATTCAAATTGTACAGTGGCATACATACATAAAGAGGTGGTAATAGTGGACTCAGAGCATAAGGACCAGTCTTGATAACTTCCCCAAAAAGGACTCGGTCTTTCATTCTGAAGTCTTGAATACTGAAAGGAGCTGAGATCCTTTTCTGTGTGGTATCTCAGTCTCTATAAAGTAGTGGTATTCCCTCCTCTGGTACTGATGGCGATGGTCTAAGACACAGCATTCTCTTCTGGTCTCTAAGGGTACTACTCACAGATGTGGTACACATATACACAAGTAGGCAAAAACCACTCATATACATATAGTGAAAATAAATAGCTCTTTAGAGAAAATTGCAGGTGTCAAATAGCCGTGGTTCCTCCAGGTCACCAATGGTTTGTCACCATTTCTTGTGAACTTGAAATTCAACACTCCATGTTATTTTACAATTTGGAGTAGGCACTGAGGGCAGAGGGAAGAAATATGTTATCACATCCACGGAACCTATATAGATTTGCATAATGTTGGTCACATTGACTAATAATTGGATATCCATAGCCAATCAAATTTTAAAACACAAACATTCTCTTCTGGCCAGTCCTACTTTCTTGTAAATGTCTCAGGCTATGACAGACACTGTGTCTGGAAATGATAAATTATATGTGAGTCTGTCTCTGGACTATCACCATTCAGAGTCTTCTAATAATACCTGCCATGTTAGATGGGTTCTCAGACAGTAGGGAAGCAAATTGTACATTATCCTAATAGATTAAGAAAATAATATCCCATTTGGATCATTTCCTGGGCCTCTATCCAAACCATGAGATAGTTTTGCTAGTCATTAAATGTATAGGAGGAAGGTGGGCTTTTTACTCATAACTCTATTGCATTTCTAAAGGGCACTATATTCATTTCTTTATGAGTGTAATCTAATCAGGAAAATAATTGATTCATAGGAGGATTGCTCCCTTGACAAACCTGCCATTGTTTTAGACCGCAATTGCTATCCAAATCCCATTTCAGATCTATAGTTTACACATGGACACTAGCAAACAATTATTTTCAGGAAATACTTTAAATATTTACATTTGCTTCTTTAACCATTTCATCAGTTTGGACATTTTACAACGTGGGCCTGATCTATAAGCATTAGAACAACTAAAAGGAACTAAGGTTTGGGGATGAGTAGACAGGCAACTTATACCTAAATGAATACTCTTCAGGTCCTGAGCCAATATCTGATGAAATAACTACCCATTATTGTGACATTTAGTCTGTGCATCCATTAAGCAATAATGACAATACGGTAGTGACTCATGAGCATACTTTGTGGGTTATTGTACTGCTAATTTTATGTCTATGTGACAGCCAGTCTTGTCACAAAGACAAATATATTTACTGGCTCTGAATCCAGCACTTGCCATGGAGATTTTTATAATTAAATTCATAATCAGAAGACCCATGCCGTCATGCAGAATAATGTTTGGTTAACAATTTTGATGGTTGTTTAGATTTGTAGGTATCTTTTTCATTCATCACAAGAGTTTGTTACATGCCATGAATCTCAACTTCTACCTACTAGCTTTTCTAAAGTTTGCCAACATCTTGGATAACCATGAAATTTTGTTGATTTAATGGGTTTATGAGTTCACTATCTCAAATAAATGATTATTAATAAAGATGTCACTGGAAAAATATTCTATATCACAGTGTCAAAAAGCTTTCTTCAGCTTAAAATACAGTTTTAAGATTAACTCTCTCTCTCTCTGTGTGTGTGTGTGTGTGTGTGTGTGTGTGTGTATTTGTACATGTGTCCATGTGTGACATGACATCCATGTGGAGGTTAGAGGACAACTAGTGGAGTTCTTTCTCTTGGACTTGGGATCCAATATAAATCTTTATAGACTGAACAGCAAGCAGATTTTCACAGTATGTCACCTCAATGGCGCTTAAATACATTTTAAGGTAAATTTTACACATAATTTAATATTTCATAACTTGAAGTGGCTCTGTCTAGGTGTCAGGAAGCAGAATCTTTTGCTTGGCCTACGATGCAACCCATACACTAAACATTATTCCTATTTTACAGATGAGGAAAAGTGAGGACTTAAAGTAAAGAAAGTATGTCCAAAACAATGGAACTAAAATGTACAGAGCACTCAGGGCTATCAGAGACCAAAGCTACATGGTAAGCATCACTGCGAAATATTGGTTAAGACATCAGTTAGTAAACTGTGAGTCAAAGCACCCTCCCTTGTATGCAAAATGATGGTTACAACTTGATGGACTTACTTCTCATTTTATTTTTATTTACTATTTCTGCATCTTGTCTACTAAACTAGCCTAGATTCTCCTTGAAATAACAGACTTCTACTTTTTCTTTGGTTTTGGTTTTTGGTTTTTGATTTTTAAAATCAACTTCAAAAGATCCAGTGTCGATAATTCAAAAATTGTTCTGGTTAGTTTGTTGGTCTCTGTTTTGTTCTGTTTTTGTTATTGTTACTGCTTCCTTTGATTCTGGTTTAAGATATAGTCTTATTATGCAACCCATAATAACCTCTAATTAGAGGCAATCACCTGCTTCAGCCTCCCAACTAGTAGAATTTATAGGTGTGTACTACTACACTTGGCTCAGTAAATATTTACACACACACACACACACACACACACACACACACACACACAGAGGCATGCACCAAATACACAAAAGCATGTAACAAATACTTCAAAACATATTATAAACTAAGTGAGCAGTTTCTGTCACAATTAAGCAATTTTCTCCATGGCAAAAACTACTGCCATAAACAGTGTTAAGATTTGTGCCTCAGTGCATGATGGTGGCACATGCCTTTAATACCAGGAGGCAGAGTGAATTTAATATGGCCTACAGGGTAAGTGAGTTCCAGGACAGAAAAACCCTGTCTCAAAAAAGAAAGGAAGAAAGGAAGAAAGGAAGAAAGGAAGGAAGGAAGGAAGGAAGGAAGGAAGGAAGGAAGGAAGGAAGGAAGGAAGGGGAAGGGAAGGGAAGGGAAGGGAAGGGAAGGGAAGGGAAGGGAAGGGAAGGGAAGGGAAGGGAAGGGAAGGTACCAAAAAAAAAAAAGTAAAATGTAGCTCAAACTGGGTGTGGTGACATATATCATTAATCCCAGCACTTAGGAGGCAGAGTCAGGTGAATCTCTAAGTTTGAGCCAGCCAGGTTTGCAAAGCAAGTTCCAGGACAGCCAAGGCTACATAGAGAAACCCTGTCGCAATTTCTCCACACCATCCCCCCATCAAAGAAAATTTGTGGCTCAAGGACCATTACTGAAAGATAGGACAGAAAGACAGTAAGGGTCAGAGGACAGGGAGGACTGGGACAAAATGGTCTTCTGGTCTTGACAGCTCTGCTGGACTCATGAAC
Organism: Rattus norvegicus; assembly: GCF_021556685.1. Lineage (NCBI taxonomy): Eukaryota > Metazoa > Chordata > Mammalia > Rodentia > Muridae > Rattus > Rattus norvegicus. The sequence goes on from NC_141542.1 coordinate 94,417,150, forward strand.
TCACAACAGTTGCATATGTCTACACAAGACATGTACAAGATGAAAACAGTCACAATTCTAGCATGGATGGAGAAAATGCTCAAAGCCTTCTTCATCCCTAGCCAAAAAGCTATGGGCAACTGATGGTTCCTAGGGGAAAGGGAATAAATTTTCTTTAGAAGTGTTGCATCTAGAAGATTGATCATGCTCCAGATGACCCTACATCCATGTGTGTAGCAGGACCAATAACTGGACTCAGTGTGCTATTTTTTTTAAGACATGAAGTTGGGAGGGTTACATGGGAGTTGATCCAGGAGAAGCTGGAAGTGGTGAATATATTTGAAATTCATTGTATCTATGCGTGAAAGTCTCAAAGAATAACTACAAGTATTATGTATTTTTAAAGATGCATTTCTTTGGCAGAGAAACTCCAATGGCAAATGGCACTGTCCTTGATAGCTTGGATTCCCCAAATCCTGTACCCATATCTTAACTGATTGCCATGCCCAGGAACGAAGGATATTCAGTCATCTGTACTCCTTGAAATGAAGGTATCAACCCTAAAATCCCCAGAAAAACTAATCACCATAGATAAAGAACAATCCCCCCAATGAAACAAGCAGACCATGTGGAAAAATATAAAAAAACATTATACTACTGTGTGCACTGAACTTTCAAAGAAAGCTTCAAGACATTCATTATAATAAGTCATTGAGTCTGACCTGCTCCATATGCAGACAGCTTACCTGACGTCCAGAGAGGAAGTGACTTCCCCATGGCCATACAACTTGATAGGGGCACAGATACACACTACAATATGATGAACCCCTCAGGTTTTATTGGATTTGAGGCAGTGATTGTCAGGGAAGATGAAAATGATCATAGGCTTTATAAGTCAACACTCTCAACTGCTTCATTGAATTTAGTTTCTGTAGATTGCTGCAAAAAGGGGACAGTCTAGAGGGAAATCAAATTGCTGGATGAAAAGGAAAGCCAGCATGTTCTCCAAGGACCATTCCCTTCAAAGAAAATTGAGTCTGACTCTAAAATGGTTATAACAAGAAGGAAGATGATAGCAAGTACTAAGAAAATGGGAAAACTGAAATGTTCGGACACTGCTGATAGAAATGTAAAATGCTTTATTCTGCGTCCATATGAAGGCCCACAGGAGTGTTATTCAACTAGCCAAACACTATAACAAGTCAAATGTCCACCAACTGAGGATTAGATAAACAAAATAGGGCATATCCATATAAAGGAATATTATAAAGCTACAAAAAGCTGTGAGGTGCTGGTACTCACACTTTCTATAACATGAACACACCTTGAAAACACTTAGCGCAAAATGTGCTATGTGAAAGAAGCCAGACATAAGAGGCCATATAGTAAATGAGTTTGTTTATAGGAAGCATATAAAGTAGTCAGAAAGTAAACATGTGGTCTCCATGGCATGAGGAAAAAAAACAGAAAAGTATGTTTGTTTACTTTTATAATTTCATATGTATTTTCAATATATTATGAATATATACACCACCCTGCACTATCTTCTGTCTCCTTCCTATTCCAACAGACTCTACATGTCATGATCAGTCCCTCCTCTATTTTTCTGTCTTTCATTTTTATTTAGCCCACTGAGTTTGATTAGGGCTGCTTATATGGGCATGCATGATGTGTTATTACTGGAAGGAACACAGACAGTTTAGCAGTAGGTACACTGCTGAAGAAAGTGATAGCTTCTTCCCTGGTAACTATTCACTGTCGATAGCTCCTCATGACGGTGCGGGCTCATAAGCACCTCTCCTATTTTTAACAGAATGTTGAGGTGGCCAAACTTGTGCAGGCCTTGTGAAGTGTACACCACTCACATGTGTTCATGATTGCAGTGACCATGTTATCCCACTCCTTAGCATTTCTCCTCAAATGTTCTGGAACTAGATAATGGTAATGGGTGCATATTTTATAAATATAGTTAAAAATAATTTCCTTTTGTATTATGTAGATGGCTAAATATAAGCTGAATGACAGCTGTTGAGAAGATGATAGATAGATAGATAGATAGATAGATAGATAGATAGATAGATAGATGATAGACAGACAGATGAAATTGCAATATTAAGAATTTACCAAGTCTTAGGCTGCCTGTTACAAGGACAGACACAAACAAAAAAGCTATGGGCCCTGTCCTTGTGAGAGGCATATGGTCCTAGGCAGCTATGTTTTTACTACCAAAACAGAGGAGGCAAAGAGTAATAGAAACAAAGAGCAAAGTGGTCTCCTTGGTTGAAAGACAGTTACCAAAGCTTCCTTTAGAAACACAACAAAGATCTACTTCCGACCTTGTATAATAGCTACTGTTTTACCAAATCTTTAAGACAGAAAGACAGCCCTTCACCAGAGCTGCCGTGAGAATGTGACACAGCTGTAGGACAGTGATGCTCAATGGGACCCACCAGGGTATCATGTATTGTGCCCTGTAGGGTGATCTGATCCTTCAGAGACACACTCTCTTCCAACCTCACCAGAACCATGGCTATCACTACCAGGGAATGCTGCAGGATATTTCATCACACAGTGAACCCCGAGATTGTGTTATTTACTGGAAAAACCTGTTTTTAGTTGTGGCCTTGCTCAGCCTTAGCACACACCTTAGATCCAAGTGCTTTCTCTTTGAATATTGTAAACAGGATTAAGAATAGTATAGACAGGAATAAATAAAGTCAACTACGGTCAAGAGAAGGAGCAAGCAACCAGTTGACAGGAAGTGAACATGGTACTATTAAGAAAAAACCTGGAGTAAAAGAAAGTAAGGAGGATGGATAGAGAAAGAGTCACAAAAAGTAGAAGGAAAGGACATCCCATTTAAAGGAAGTTTTTTTTTAAGACAACATGAGAGAAGGGAGCTCCTTCTGGGATGTCAGCTAAGGAGGAAGGTCAGCTGGGTGTTTTCTCTGCTTCTCTGAGCTGGCAGGCTTTCTCCCCAGCGTGTCTCCTGAGCCTTCATTGGTAAAATTGAACTACTAAGATTTTGTTTAAAAGAAAACCTAGGGAAGTTACTGTTACTCTGGAAGGAGTCTCAGCAAGGAAGGGAAAGCATACACTGTGGGGCAGAAGATTGTTAATACATATACAAACCAGCCACTGGACTTCAAGCAAACCTAGCTAGCAATGGGGTAGGAAGAATATGAGGCAGACATAAGTAATGACTGTTGCAGAAAATAGCCAAGAGAACCCAATCTAGAATCTCTCTTACCCATGGGTTCAACCCATAGAACAGTCCTATTTGTACCAGAAACTTCCGTATGAATATAATGACAGCATAAAAATGGCAGCCTAAGTGGAGATTGTTTATCTAAATATTTGCTTCACAGAGCCCAAATCTGCAGGCTGAAGAAAATAAGCGTTGGCATATTCATATTTGAGCTTGCAATCTAGCTTTGCACGCAGGAGCAAATTCCCCTTTCTATCCACAGTGCCAAACTTTCATGAGGATGAGGGTGTAACATTGTAGAATCTTCTGGACATAGGAAGTCTTCCATTTTGTACATCACTTTGCACATATGTGGTGTATCTTTCAAGGGTTCCCTTTACTTATCAAAATCGTGTCATGGTATTCTTAAAAGCCTAGTGAACAAAAGAAATGGTTGCACTTGTCCTTTGAATGTAGAGAGCCTACTCAAGTCAGTGCCTATGAGTCTCTGTATGGTGGTTGGTAGTGAAGAAAGGAAGATGAAGGGTCAATTAGGAGACATGGAGTCACAAAAGAAGGGGTAAAATGTGATAAAATATTTTGTTGATAAATATATTCTTTTAAGACTTGAATTGACTTACTATGTTTTGAAAGCTTATGATATGATGATGCTCTGTGAAAATACAATTAGGCACTTTGGGTTTTAGTTGATGACTTCCCATATGAAGTCTGTCTATGGGAGCTATTCAGTTCCTTGGTGACTTTATGGTTTATAGCTAGAGACTGATGAGGATGGTATCAAAATGATGAGCATAACCGGCCCATCCCCAAATCCCTTACAGCTGACCCAGTGCAGCTGTCCAATTACGAGGAATTAAATAACATCTACTGAACACTTACCATTTATTCAGCCTTGCCTCCAGCTAAGGACATTCCTGGGGACGTTCAAACTGACTCACAGTTCCCGGTCTTAAAGAACTGGCTATCTATCTGGAAACATGGTATGAGCGCGTGATTAAAACCGAGTGCAAGGCAGGCTTACTCTTGTTAAGTAAAAACTGAAGTCTTTTCTCGGCTTTGCAGCTTGGGAAACTGAATTGAGCACTGTCAAGAGTGAATTCGTCACTCAGAAGAGAAAGAAAGAAACCCAAGAATAACCACGGTAGCTTTCCCATCTGTAACTCTCATTTTCTCTGCCTCGCTGCTGACTCATAGCTCTCCTGATCCACACCCCTTCCTTGGGTATCCATGTTAGTTTTTTTTTTTAACACTGTAACATAACAATTTTAAAGGGGAAAGATTTGTTTGGGCTACAGTTTCAGTCCTTGGTCACTTGGTTTTGTTGTTTCTGGGTTAGGGTGAAGGAAAACATCATGGTGTGAAGCATCTAGTAGGGAAAGCGATGCATCTCCCACAGGCAGGGAGCAGAGATAGCAAGAGAAAGGGTGTGAGGAACATGGATAGCACCTTCAAGCCATGCCACAGAGACCTGCCTGCTCCAATCAGGATCTCCTTCTGATGCCTACCATCAGGCAATAATGTGATCAAATTATAACTTCATTAACAGTATAATTTAAAGGATCCAATCACCTCTTAATGATTAACATCTTGGGACTAAGGCTTCAACACGTGAGTTTTTTTTTCTTTTGGAAGGGGAGAGGTATTCACTTCATATCCATGTCATAACAGTGCTAACTGCTTTCAGCAGAGCTGAAGTACGGAGGATGCAGCACATGGAATTTGGGGCTAAGCAGCCTGGCTGGAAATAGAATTATTTAAAAGATTCAATATTATGACAGGGCAACCCAGTAGAAGCAAAGGGGTCCAAGGAGCAGACAAAACAGTCAGAGGTACTCCAGCTTTCACTGTTAAGAGTCCCCCAAGAACTCAAAGCTGCATAACCACAACGCTTATGCAGAGAACCTAGCTGAGAGCCACAGTGTCTCCATGATTACCACTTCAGTCTCTGGAAACCACTATGAGCACTGCTTAGTAGATTCTGTGGGCCATAGTCTCCTGGTGTCCTCAACCTCTCTGGCTCCTATTCTTCCTCCCTCTCTTCAGAGGGGTTCCCTGAGTGCTGCCTAACTTTTGCCTGTGGAACTTTGCATCTGTTCTCATCAGTTACTGGATGAAGCCTCTCTGATGGTTGGGCTCGGCACCCATCTATGAGCATAGCAGAATATTATTAGGAATCATTTCATTGACTTTTCTTTTTCTTTTGTTTTTAATCCAGGTGTGTTTAGTTCTATTCTTGGTCTCTGGACTATATACCATCTGATTCCTGGTCATCCAGGCAGTGTCAAGAGTTGATTTCCTCTTGTGGTTCTCAAGTTGGATCAGTCGCTGGTTGGACACAAATTCTGTACCGCCATTACCTCTGCACATTTAGCAGGACAAATGGTAGGTTGAAGGTTTTGTGGCTGGGTTCATGTACCAGCCCAACCACTAGAAATCTTGCCTGGCTACAGAAGATGGCTGGTTCATGCTCCATGTTCACCATAGTGAGGAGTCTTTACTATGGTCATACTCATAGATTCCAGATAGTTACCACTGTACTGTTTCCATATTGCTCCCACCCAATACCTCCCGATTTCAGTAGTCTCTCCCAGAGCACTCTGTCCCCTCCCCTTCCCTCTCCTCCTTTCCTTCTCCCCTTCCCCCTACCTGCCTCTCTCTCCATCTCTCCCCTCCCCTGATTCTTCCAATTTCTATCTTCACTTACCCCATTTCACCCACAAAAATATATACTATTTCTCCTTTCCATGTGTCCCCCATTGAGTCCTCCTTGTTACTTAACCTCTCTGGGTCTATGTTTGTAGCATGACTATCCTTTAATTAACAGATAATATCCACTTATAAGTGAGTACATATCATGCTTGTCTCTTTGAGTCTGGGTTACCTCATTCAGGATTTTTTTTCTAGTGAAGATATCCTCTCTTAATAAAGGCTGTGTGTGACAAATTCACAGCCAACATCATCTAAAACAGCAAACAACCTCAAGTATCCCCATTAAAACCAGGAATGAGATATGGCAGCCCACTATTACACTTCTTTTTAATATGGTGCTTCAGGTACTGGCAACAAGAGAAGAGAAAAAGTAAAGATATAAATAGGAAAAGAAATCAAATAATCCCTACTTGTAGATGACATGGTATTACACATAAGAGATTCCCAAAATTCTGCCAGGGAATATCTAGAAATGAGTAATATGTTTTAGCAAAATGGCAGAACAGAAAAAGCAACCTACAAAATTCAGTAGCATTTCTGTATACCGATCACAAACATGCTGAAACAGAGGACATGGAAACATTCCTGTTCACATTAGCCTCTAAAAAATATAAAACACATAGGAATAAACCTAATCAAAGAGGTGGAAGGCTTCTCCAATGAAAGCTTTAAACCTATGAAGAAAGCAACTGAAGAAAGCACTAGAAAATGGGAAGACCTCCCATTCTCCTAGATTGGTAGAAATAATATTGTGAAAATGACCATTCTCTCAGAAATAGTTTATAATGTTTTATTTTTCAATGCAATATCAACCAAAATCCCCATGACATTCCTCACAGAAATAGAAAATAGAAAAGATATCCTAAAATTCAAATGTAACCACAAAAAAGGTCAGAGAGCAAATTTGAACAAAAAGAAGGATTCTGGAGGGCTCACCATTCCAGATTTCTAGATATATTGTGGTCCCCTAGTAATAAAAATAGGATGACCCTGGCACAAAAATAGACGTTTATATCAACAAAACAGAAGGCCCAAATGTGAGAACAAGTATAGAAATCTGATCCTGAAACAACAGTATCTTCAACAAATGGTGCTGGAGAAATGGGATGTCCACACGTAGAATAATGAAATTAGACGCACAACTATCACCCTGCACAAACGTCTACCCACACAACCTCAAGGTAAAGCCTGAAACACTGAATCTACTAGAGGAGAATATAGGCAATACCCGAAAGGAAATATGTGTAGAAAAAACCTTTCTGAATAGGACCCTATCTGCTCAGGAATTAAAAGCCAACAACTGACAAGTAGGATCATAAAACTAAAAATCTTCTGCAACAGTTAAAGAAGCAATCAACTGAGTCAAGGGGAAACCAGCAGAATGGGAGAGATTCTTTGCCAGCTATGCCTCTGATAGAGGATTAGTATCCAAAATAAAGCTCAAAAAAAAAACAAAGAATCAAGGAAACAAATAACACAATTTAAAAAATGGGTTACAAATACAAACAGAGAGTCCTCAAAAGAAGTTAAAATGGCTAGAAATATCTTGAAAGGTGTCTAACATCCTTAGCGATTAGAAGTATGGAAACTAAAAAGCTTTGAGATTTCTTCTTACCCTAGTCAGAATGGCGAAGACCAAGAAAACAACCAACAACAAGTACTGGCTAGGAAACAGGAAAAGGAGACCCCACTCACTGTTGGTGGGATTGCAAACTTATAAAGCCGTTTTTTAGATCAATATGGATAATTCTCAGAAAGTTAAAATATATATCTTCCATATGACCCAACTTTACCACTCCCTAGCAGATGCCCATAGGACATCTTATATCCACAGATACTTTCTCAATCACGTGTATTGCTGTTCTATTCTCAATAGCTAAGACATAGAAACAGCCTAAATGTCCTCCACCTGATGAATGTGTATTAGAAGCATGGCACATAGATACAACAGAACTCTATTCAGCTGTAAAGGGAATGCCTGGGTGATTCTGTAAAATGGCCTCTGCTGGCTGGACGAAGGCCGGAGCCTGAGCCTGGAGCAGAACGATACTTTAGAGTAGTAACTCGATGTGCTGATCCAACTCTTTCTTGAGGAGGCTACAAGAAGACCAAGATCATCAAAGACACATGAAGAAGGAGAGAGCAGCAAGGTTCCCAAAGTTTCATATGAGCCTCACACAGTTGTCCCAAGCAGTGAGTCCTGGAGTGTGAGTTGCATCAACCCAGACAAAGGGACCCTGTCTGAGACACACTGCTTCACGAGCACCTTTACCATCACGCACAACAATTCTCACCTTTCGGCCTCAGCCTTGCAGATGAAGCAGATGGCTGGACACTAGGATAGAACGGTTACCTTTTCTTGTTTTGTTTTTCTACAATTTCGATTACCTGAGACTTCTCTGAATAGGTTGCTTATATCCCCGGGGATATAAAACAAAGGCAGGGATTATTCATGTGGTCGATAAATGTGCGTTGAACTCTGGCTGTGGCTCTGGCAAAAAATAAATAAATAAAGCAGAGATGTCTTATGCTCCTGGATTTTATATACTACCCCAGGAGATGCTCAATAAATAAGTGTATAAAAATGTGTCGTGTTAGAGTTAGGGAGGGAGATATGGAATATGCCTAAGAACAGGGAATGGAATATTTTCTTAGCATGGAGATTTTAGCTGAAATTACTGTTTGAGGATTTTAATGTGAAAACTAAGAAATATAGTCATAATGATAATCGCTGTTTGGGGTGTTTTTTTTTAAACGTACCCTCAAAGACTTGTGGAGGGTAATGGAAGTCTCACACTCCCCAAAAGAATAGTTTCCAAATCCCTAAGGAAGCACATTTATTCTCCTCTGTAATTAATAGTAATTTGATGGGGATTTCTTTGAAAGCAATGAGTAGGAATATCTTTGATCTATTCAGTCAGAAGAACCTAAAACAAGATGAGCGCCCACTTTACTGCCTGAAACCCACCCATTTTATGTGTTGCTATTGAAACTTGGGCTTTTTGTTTGACTTAGCCCTCCTGAATTATTCCTCCAAACACATAAAAATTTAACCAGTGCTTTATTTTGTGTCACGCTACCACGTAAAATTTGTATGATTTTTCAACTACCATCTTGCATCTTGCGGGAAATAACACAGCTCTCCCCGAGAATATTTAGACTCTTGAGGTTTCTCTGACTCTGGCTCCAATTTCCAGCTTCCACTGAAGTTCCTCCTCTTGCATTCTGTGTGTTCGGACTGTGCTTTTATTCTTTTATTGATGACTTCATCATTACCACACTCCCAACCCCTTAATACAAACACACACTTCATCCCACTCACATAAAACATCCTTTAGGGATAAACATTTTACTGACAAAGATGACATAAAGCTAGAGACCTTTTTTTTTTTTTTTAAGCAGATGGTCTAAAATTAGGGATTAGCCTTCTCTGACTATTACCAAGTTCTTTAAGAATTATTGTCAAATTAAAACCCCATTTAAAAAAAATTGATCACCTATCCCCTATTTTCCATTTCTACCCCATTATTCTACCTTGGCCTCAATTATTTGCTCTCTTCATTAATTTTGTGCATTTCTTTGAGGAAATACCTCTCTCTCTCTCTCTCTCTCTCTCTCTCTCTCTCTCTCTCTCTCTCTCTTCTCCCTCCCAAATATTCCCAAATGACTTATCTTTACTTCTAAACAGTCTGTCAAACTATTTTTCTCCAAGCAAATATAATTCCTCCCCTTGGTTGAAAAAAAATTAGCGGTATATTTTAATTTCTATTTCCTACCTAAAGAAACTGGGGAAAAAAACACCTAAGCTGTTTTGAATGAAATTTTGGGAGCATCTTAATATAAACCTCTCATTTTACTGCTCAAGTGGAAAGGCATTGTGGGCCTCCCATCACCGTCAGCACTACCACTATGATGGTGTTTTAATAAGAGACAGTCATTTTATTCATGTATCATGTTTCTCTGGCTAACTAGAAACTGGAATGGCAATGCGTTTCTTTAAATTGCACTTGGCCTAGCTTAAAACGAGGACAAATTCAAAGCTAGGTCTGTGTGCCGAGAGGCTTCTTCTGTGGGAAAGTAGTCCAGGATAGCCACAATGGCTGCTAGTCTCCACTCTCAGGAAGTCCTGTGGCGCAGTGTGAAATTGAAAATGAGGAGTATCTTCAACCGGTCTGTATTGTATGTAAACACTTGGCATCATTATCAGGCAGAGCTGTGGTATGAAACAAGCTAGGGAAATGTCATTCCCATATGGATTTGGATTTCACTGTCTCTGAGAATTAGACTCACCCTTGACATGCGCACAAGTATGTGCTTGTGTGTTTGTAGGTATGTACCAGTGGTTAGCCACATGGACTGGAGAAGAATTAGAACTGTCTGCAGCTCATACTGCTGGAAAACTCTTAAAGGAGCTAAGCTTAAATGCCTGCTCCACCTGTACTGTGGAGAAAGGTCTAGAGCAGCAAAGGTCATAAATCCTGTGCTAAGAAAGTCTGCGAGACATCAAGTCAGACTTATCAGCTCTGACTTGAAGAAAAAAAAAAAACCCAAGTTCGTAAAAAGCATAATCAGAACATGTATCAAATTGAAGGATGCTATTATATATTAGAGAATAAACCTGAGCAGAGGAGAACGGTAAAGGAGAAATTGTATGGGCCCACAGCAAACCTTGGTCTTAAGGTGTCTTGGTTTCCCTCACCATCCAAAGAGAGAGAGCTGCAAGGCCACTTCTGCAGTGTGGTGTGGGGAACAATGGACGGATTTGCAAAATGAAGTGAGTTCTGCCCCTTGATCTTCCTCCTCTGGATTTTGAGAGGGAGGAGCCCACTGTTAACAGACTAGGGAGAAATTCAGGCTGTGAAAATAAGTGGATCTGAGCAGTGGCCCCTGCGGAGCAGAGGAAGTGACTCAGTATGAGGTAGAACCTGAGAAGGGACCATTTCTAGACGGTGACCTTGGAGGCACAATAATCCGATAATGGTATCACTCCAGTAGCACAGGACCTGCTCGCTGATGGGTGTGGTCAGCTAAAGCAGCTTGCATCCGGTAGAAGACTCCAATGTCCATTAGCATTTCCTATGCCTCAACAATGTCAATGGGAGCTAAAGGACTCTGTACTATAATGAGTAACATTAAAGAAAAAAAAGGCTTATTTTATGTCTATGGGTGTTTTGCCTTCATGTATACCTGTTATCATATGTGTGGCCAGTGACTGTGGAAGTCGGAGAGTCTCCTGGACTGAAGTTACAGAAACTTGTAGGAAACCATGCAGGCACTGGGAACCAAACCCAGGTCCTCTGAAAGAGAAACCCGTGTTCTGAACTGCCGAGTCAACTCTCCAGGCCCAAGACTTCCTTCTTTAACACATATCTATGGGCTCCTTCAAAGCAGGGCATGGGAATAAGACTAATTTGGGGAGCTGCCATTCTGAAGATGAATTCTTCAGGAGGTTTTGGGAGTCCATGTTGGTTATAACTTTCAATAATATTAATATTTTACAGTAGTCAAGTGATTTCCAACTAAGAAGACTAACATTTACGAGGTGCATTATCTTAATAAGATATGGATCTGGAGAGAGGAAAAATGATAGTTTTTTGGACTGGAGACCTACTTGAGAAAATAGCTCTACCTAGTGGCATCTGTTGCTCTTTTCTTGATGAGACACAGAAGCACGCATCTAGCATATAATCAACATGTATGTTTCCTTTGGGCTCTAATGGAAGTAATCTAGCTGGCTTTGGTTTTCAACAGTGAGCTCATGCCTTCCATAATGAGAGCTTACTTCAGAATTCTCTGGAAAGACACAACCTTAAAGCCTTTACAGGAAGTGACATCTCTACTGAAGCACAGACAGATCACCTGGGAAGATGCCCATGGCACAGTATCGTTCATTAAACAAACCAAGAGCGGAGGTGCCCAGGGTTCTGCTGAGATGGTTAACTTCTGTGTCAAGGCCTTGGTACCTAGATATTTGAGCCAACATTGTTCTAGATATCTCTGGCAAAGTATTGTTTAAATAACATTAACATTGCAGGCTGAGTAAAGATAGCCATTCCCAAGAACGCAATACATCTCTCCCAACCAGCTGAAGCCCTTAGTAGGAAAAAAAGCCCACTAACTTCTCTGAGAAGGAGGGGTTTACCAACAGACTGCAGTCATACTCTAGTCCAGTCACTGGAGACCTATAACGCTTTAGTACAGCTCTTATGTTGTGGTGACCCCAGCCATAAAATTATTTTTGTTGCTACTTCATAACTAATTTCCCCATAGTCGTGAGTCATAATGTAAATATCTCTGTTTTCTGCTGGCATTAGGTGATGCAACGCCTTTGAAATGTCCGTTGACCCTAAAGGGGGGCCGTGACCCACAGGTTGAGAACCACTGCTTTAGCTGTAATATTCTTTTGTCAGGAATTCAACCCGCAGGTGTACTTTTTACATGCAGCCCTTAGATTTGTCGGCTGCTGCGGTATCATCTGTATTAGACAACCCTGTAAGTCTCCCCTAACCTTTCCATCTACATCCAGCTCTTTTCCTCTTCCTTTCTTCCCCTCTTCTTCCTTTTCCTTTCTTCCCTTCTTCCTTCATTTCTCTCTCTCTCTCTCTCTCTCTCTCTCTCTCTCTCTCTCTCTCACACACACACACACACACACATATATATGATCTCTTGGTTGTTTTTCTAGAGACTGACGACTAACAATGATAAGATGTTAAGAGGCTAGACAGACGGCTTAATAGTTAAGACTGTCTAATACTCTTGCACACACCTCAGTCAGCTCACAACTAGTTGCCTCAACTCTAGCCGGTATCAGCACTCACATTGACAAACCCATATGCTGAAATACATAGAATTGTAAATAACATAAATAAATGTTGAAAGAGGTATTTATATCCGCATTATGGTTATTCCTCTGAAACAATTCCAGATCCTTTATAAATCAAAAGAATGTACTGGTGTATAGCTGCTGTGATTTTTTTTTTCAAAACTGCCTACTTGAAAGAGAACCCTTGGAGTAAGAGAAATCTCCAGGCCACCCATGAGTCACACCATCATAAAGATTCCCCTGATCAAAACCAAATGTCATATTGCTGCTTGAGAAATGTCACATAATTAGACGGGGGCTGAGTAAGAGTCATCCACCTGCCACAGCATGAGGGAGGGGATGTGAGAGAGAATGAATGGGAGGACAAAGCTGGTGACACACAGTGACACAGTGTGGCTGGTACAGGGCTTGGCCCTGGAGGCACAGGGGGCCCCACAGCATTCACACCACACAATGGCAAGAAATGCTGTGAGCAGCTCATGCCATCAAAGTCGAGCTACTGCCAATAAATCACAGAAACACCACAGCATCCTGAAGAGAAAAGAGAACCCTGGTGCCTTCCCACTCTTTCCCCACATGAGGACACCCATGGCTCAGCTTCAAGGCAGCCACATGAAAAGGGGCTATCCACCTATTGGTCATTGATCTTTCTACTAACTCGTTTAGACTGATGTGTTTTACTGATTCAGACAAAATTGTAATTTGCTCTTTTGTAAGATTCCTTATGAAAAGATTATAATTTATCGCGTACTTTCCTTAAAGTAATAATCTCTAAATTGTTTGATGAATGCCTCTCTATAATTGTCATTTAAATAATGCATCCTGATGCACAGAATAACTGGGGTAAAATGGAGTTTAACAAATATGTCTTTCAATTATTAACATGCTTGGGCTACAGATATAACTTGGTGATAGAGCACTTGCTTAGCCTGGCATGAACCTGGAGTTAATTTCCCGTGCAGTTAAAAAAGAGGTAACTGGTGGCTGCTGGAAGAAGGAGAGAATTTTCTTCAAGAATGCTATGCCTGGCAGGCTCCTATGCCTCACTGAGTGATCTACACACATGCACATACTGGCATCAGTAAATGGAGTCGGTATTTAAAAAAAAAAAAAGAAAAGCACACAAAATTGGGAGAAAATAGTGGTGGATAAGAAAGTGGAATAGCAGAGGGGTAGGAGTCAATGGTGAACTTGAGCAGAACACATTATATTCATGTATGAAATTCTCAGACGATAAAAACAAACAAAAACAAATCAAAAGCTCAAAGAAGCACATAGCCCAACCATGACTCTTATAAATTACGGTCTTATAGCACTTGCTGATATGTCACAAGTATTATAAAACAAACCTAGGGAAAGAAAAGATCCACGTTCTTACCATCTTCAGCAATAGGGTCTTACCATCTAATTTTTGGAGGACAATAAAGAGCCTCTGTTGTTCTGGAACCTTACAAAAGCCTCCAAGCCAACAATTCATAAGAAATAATTCTCAAAAGACAATGAGATATTTTCATTTAAAATTGTATGGTTTTTAGTAGCGGCACAAACCTCCATTAAAACTACTTTTCTTTTCTTTTTTTTTTTTTTTTGGTTCTTTTTTTTCGGAGCTGGGGACCGAACCCAGGGCCTTGCGCTTCCTAGGTAAGCGCTCTACCACTGAGCTAAATCCCCAGCCCCAAAACTACTTTTCTTAAAATCATTATAATTTACATTCAGTTTATAAAGTAGTGAGTTTCTATATGGTTATTTTTCCCATCCATTCAAAGTTCATAACTAACCCTAACCCATACCTGTCCTAGGTGAAGGGTTGACTACTGATATTTTTTTACTACATGAACACATAGACAAATAGCCTTCTGGGTATTTCTGTTAATACGCATAGGCTGATGCTGTTCTCTGATTTGGACAGGGAAGGTCATTTTCAAAATGGCTGACAGTGGATGCAGAGACGCACAATTGGTCAAAGTGCTGAGGGTAAATGATCTTGAGTCCTCAGCCCTACACAGGGCATCTCTCTCACCCTGTGTGAGGCCCAGGAAATATCATAAAACAGGAAGTAGAAAGACTATAAGAGCAAGAGGGTGGGGAGAAGTGCTGTGAACTGTCTTTGGGACATGCTGTGACAGGCATGATGCACTGTGTAATACCTACCTGCACACCTGAAGTCAAACAATACAGGAAAGTGGAAGGGGCAATGGTTGAGAAGTGTACAGGGATCCTCAAGCTTGGAAGGAGCATAAGGGAGGGACAGGAGATGAGGGTGACCAACATATTTATAGACACGTGCCAAGACTATAGTAAACAAATGAGGGGATCTCACATTTTCTGCTTTATTCTAATAGGTTGTCCCACGCGGGTCCCACCTGACAACAATGCACCAGGAAAAACTCTTCAGCTCCTGGATGCCTGGGTACCTGTCTAACATTAATCTACTGAAAACACTAAAGCAATAGCCTCACTTCAGCTGGTTAAGTGCAAATCAGTCCAGTGAGGCCAAACCTGCCAACACAAGAAGATGTTGGAGAAATTTCTTTGTAATAGGGACATCATAAAACTCTTGGACTTTCCTCCCCTGTGAGGAAAGTGGTTTTTCAAAAACCCTAAGGAAGCCACTTCAGCGTTTTCTCCAAGCATAGCTTTGTGCTCCTCCATTCAGTACACGCATCTTACATGCTTTTATAAGAGTACATTGTATTCCAGTCCCGTGACTTAAGTTTGTTTCTCCTCTTTCCCCTGCAAAACAGATTTAAACCTCCAAGGGCAGGTAGGGTCTCCTCTGCCTCTCATTCTTCTCCACACTGTGGGTGATTCTTAGAGTCATGTTTACCTCATTCTTCAGAGGCTAATAATTCACTACCTCACTCTGGTCCAGGAAAACAGGATCCGTTTCGTGGTGTCAAACAAATTGTGGTGGCCTTTATTCATAATGCATTCGCTTCGAATGCCAGCTTGCTGCAAATATATCCCAGGGACCTGCCAAACAATAGAATACATGAGGGGTCATGGCACTATGTCCCTCAGAGTTTACTGACCACATCGGTGAACCTCTGTGAGGTAGAACAAGGACAGTCAACTCTGAATGCAAGCAGGCCAGCGGTGTAAGGAAGGGCAAGCATGACTTCAGTACTTGTCAGCTAGGACATAGAGATGCACTCGGCCATCACTGCACAGATGAAAGGCTTGGGGGTCTATGAATACTCCGTGTGGAGCTGTGAAAATCTGCAGAAGTCATCAGTCCACAGATTTTAGAAAACTAAGCAATCAGGACTGGAGTCTGATCGCGGCATGGCTAGCCATTGTTCTACTATAGTGATGAGCTATTTACCATAAAAGATGCAGCGCGTGGAAGAAAGCCTTATCCTGAAGAGGACTGTGACACCAGTTTGCTGCAGCAACAGCATAGCAACTTGGAGCTGAAATGCTTATTCCCAGCCCTTTTGGATCATAGATGAGGAAGGTGAAAGGACAGAATGACTTTCCATAAATACACCACCAGCTAGTTAAAGAGTCACAATTAGAGTCCGAGCCACAGAGAAGAGGCAGTGCCAAGAAGTAATTTGGTTTCCATCATTCCTTATGTTTGTGAAGGAGTTTGGTTTGAAATAACTGGGAGGGTACAGGGATGAGAATAGTTGATTTTCTGAGTCATTTCAAGAGCTAAATTTTATTTCTTGATTGCAAAAGTATTACACTTCTGTGACCTGAAACCACCATAGATCTACATTCTTAATCGGCCTCTTCATTGCTCTTAACAGCTGCCCTTATTTCAAATATTTTTTCACTAGCCAAATACAAACAAATTTCTATGACACCTTTATAAATAAATACACAAGTAGGTATTTTTGTTCCAAAATGAGCACGTATTAGTCATATCGTTCTATCATTTGCTTTCCTCACTGACATATTTCTCTCAGAGAAATATGTTAGTTTGCATGGATGTGCTTTGTGTTTTGTTGGTTTTGTTGCTGCTATTTTTGTCCTGTCTTGTTTTAGTTTTATTACTTCTTTGAGAATTTATGCTGACCTGTTTTGACCATATTCACCCTCCCTCCCCAGCTCTTCTCAAACCCACCTCCATTTCCTTTCCTGCCCAATTGTGTGTTCTTCCCTGATCCCATCAAGGGCATTTGTGCTGCACAAATAGCCCTGAATGTGTGGTTCCACTAGAACATGGTCTACTTACCAAGGGCTACATGTTTAGAGAAAGCTGGACTTTCCTTTTTTGCAAGTAGATAATATCTATAGTTTCTTGTCTAGGGATGCAGCTTCATGACAAACTCTTCCCTCTGTACTGAGGTTTGGTCCAGCTTAGGCTTGCAAAGATGTTATGCACACTTTCATAACAGCTGTGAGTTCAACTGTGCTGCAGTTTTCAGAAGACGCCATTCCCTTGCAGTCATCTGCCACTCCATCTCCATGATGACCCCTGAGCCACTGTCATACTCCATGGTGCATATACATGTATAGATACTCTGTTATTTCTTCTATGGAGGCAAACATAGGCCTGTTCTAATTACTTTTCCCTACCAAGAATACTATCTTCAACCTATGACTCTTGATTGGTATGGTATCAGATCATATTTAGATCAGATTCATAAAGTGGGCTTGATGAGCCACAGGGTGTTAATAAGGCATAGCACAGTCTGCAGGGAAATCTTTCTCACATATACATTTTTTTCAGGAATTACTTTTGGAAGATGCTGAACTGCACCCGTAGTGGAATTTTTTTTTTTGAGGCTTCTTTTAAGATCCCTGAGTTATAGGGTGAATTTTTTTCCATTTATCTTGAAACCCAATATAATGAATGACAAATGAGCACATGTCAATGAATATTCATGGTCTCTAGTACAAGTGCTGGGAAATGACTTTAATTTTCAAACCCTGACCTTGTTATGACCCTTAAAATGAAAATATTGTACAGTGATATAAAACAGTGTTATATCACGGTCTATAAAGATAAATAGAAGGTACCAAAGGTGCCATATTTGGTGACACAAACTATCCCTGTTTTATCCCCCTTTCCTCCTAGTCTTCCTCTTCCTCCTTCTACCCTCCTCACTGTCCTCTTCCTCTTTCTCATTTGATATTTACTGGGCATTATATGCCAAGTGGAGCATATAACCCAACACACTAGAGTTATAGGCCTAATCCTATTTGTATTCAAACACTTCACAGAAACTTTGATACTATTCAATCAGCACTTTGTAGAAATTAAAGAAAAAGTATGAGAAAGAAAATTAACATCAGAAGGTTCATGTGTAGACACTCTCTGTGGTCATTGTTCCTGCCCATGAGGGACTCTCCCAGAAAGGACTTTCTACAATCTGTCCTAAATGAAAATTGCTCAGGAAACTTATATAGCCAGAAAGAGATAGAAGAAGACTCCAAACCCAAATCTTCTGAGGTATGTCTGGAATCCATGTGTGCCTTGTTCACACAAACTGCCTTTGGGATTGTCTAGCCATATTACACAATACAGATGAGAGAATAGTCTCAAATTATCTCCAGGACTTTCTTAAGACAATAGAGCTAGCAATGGTGCCAACCTTTGCTTCAACATCTAGTCTAGTTAAATCATTGGATTTACTAAGAATTTGTAACTGCTATTTAATACGGTGGTCAATATGAGAGTGTCTTTCTAGTCCTTGGACCATTTTAGAATAACCATATTTTGTATCCACTTCAAAAGGCTGATGTCTAAATGTATGTTATCTTGATTTCGTTTCCTGTCATTATGATAAAATACCCTGACAAACCAACTTGACTTCTGGTTCCAGGTTACATCATTGTGACAAGTCAAGATGCAGGAACTTGAAGCACTTAGTCATGTTCACAGTCAAGAGCAGAGAGAGAATAAATGCAAACATGATTGGACTTGGCTCATTTTCTCCTTTTCCCCCTATAACCTAGGATCCATACCCAGGTGCTGCCCACTTTTAAGCTGGGTCTTCATGTATCAGCTACAATCAAGACAATCTCCCACAGACATGCCCACAGACCAACCTGATCTAGAAAATGTCTCATGGAGACTGCTTCAAAGTAACTATAGATTGGGTCAAGTTGACATTGAAGACTAACCATCCTAGATGTACACAAATATCCAGTCTAGCTCCCTTTTTCTCAAAACCTTCCTTTCCACGCATGAGTACAAATCAGAATTGTATTTTTGCAACCTTCTTTCCATTCTTGAGGCAGAATTAGAAATCTGGGAATGTCTACCACCAGTCTTAACTGAACACACAGCTGTAGAAACAGAAGAAACCAAACTATGCTCTAGCTGGCATTGCCCTGATGCCATGTGACCTGGCAGAGTGATTTTACAGCGTGTGTAGAAACAGGACACTCAATTACAGCAAGGAGAAAAGTCCTATAGATTCCTCTTGGTCAGCTATTGTAGTCCCCGCTGTCGCTGAAAAATACAGAAGAAGGAATAAAGGATATAGCCACTGCTTCTAGAACTTTCTGAATAGGATTTCTAAATAAAATTCCATGTTTCATAAGAACTCTTTTACAAATGACCACTAAATAAAAATAATCACAGCTAAGATTTCCTATTTTGGTTTTTATCTTCTGTTTCCTGCTATATTTGAATAAGCAATTTTTTTGTTAGGTAGATGTCTTGTGCAATTTCTCTTATTAACAGGAATTTATGAACTATCAGAAGGCTTCCCTTTTATTTTAACTGTTCATCATAATACACAAAACCAAGTGAGTTTAAATGGAATTTACTATACACACATACAGTGTAAACCATACGCTGTATACCCTCCCACTCCCCTCTAGTTAAAGGCACCAACTTAACATGCCCTGTTGTATTTGCCAGGAAGTTGGTGATGCTAACTAAAACAGTACTACTGTCAGAACAATATTAGAAATAATACCCAAGAAGGCTGAGGAAAGTGGGTACATTTTAGTTGTCTTTTGAAATTATTCTCTACATGTGTTCTCTACAAGTCTGCTATATTACAAAATCAGTCCCAAATTTTCAACAAAGCCAGCTGAGTATGTACAAAAACAATAACCAAAAAAAAAACCAAACCAAAACAAAACAAAAAACACAACAACAACAACAACAACAACAACAAAAAACAACCAACCAACCAAAGAAACAAAAACCCTATATGTGGGCTTAGGTAAGTCAAATCAAGTATCTAACAACTCTTTTTATTAGGATTTTAACAGAATTATCCAAAGAACTCTGATACCAGAGACTCTATTTCTCATTGTCTCTCTTCCTCTATGGAGCAAGCAGAAAGATATTCATGAATGACAGACTGGGGCCACACTTCTATGGATACAAACAACAGCAATAGCAGTATCACATGGTGGGGGAAAGCATGGCCATCTTCCACCCTTGCAAAGCCTGTTAGAAATGGTGGCATTTTAATGAATTCAAGATAACATAGGAGATTGGGGGAGGGGTTTCATGGCTTCTGAAGGTTTTCTAGAACGGCTACCTGGGTGGCATAAAGCTAGCTGATCCTGCCCCCTGCAGACCCACCGTAGCAGGAGGCATAAAGTTTCATTCCCGTTCATCCCAGACTCCTAAATTCCAGGCAGCTTCGACTGCCATTGGTGCTTAAGAGTTCACAGAGCCGTTTTTAGTTCCTCATTCAAATATTCATAAGAAGCAAGGACTGCAGTTTGCTCTCTGGTAACAACTTCATTTTCAGCTCACACTCAGCATGTCCTTGAAGACGGCCTCTGTCCACACAGATTGGATTTTATCCGTCTCATGGCCTTTCAAGGATAATGGAGTTTCCCTAGGAGTAGGCACAAGAAACATGTTCTATCTTTTATCTTTGCCTGGCTGGATGATGGAAATAATTTCAGAAGACAGTTATGGATTATCAAAGGGACATCGGACCTACAGTAAGCACTGCTTTGTGCTCCCCCGGCCAGGCAGATCCTTTAATTATTTACCTTATGAGACTGCATACACCCCAGGAAATCCTAAAATAGAAACATATTAGTACAAATATTTACTCGGCAGCATTGTTCCTGAATATAACAATGAAAACATTCTTGATGTGCCCTTGCAAGAAACCCAGGGACCATGCCATCCCCTGGCACGGGAGAACATGTCCATCATTAGGATCTCTCCATTGCTTGATTGAGGCTGTGGGTAAGCAAATGCCTTAGATAGAAATGTTTACAACTTAGTTAAAGGTTAATATTGGACCCATGAATTGCTCCCAGTAACATTACAAATAAGAAACAGTCTAATGCACGAAGTGCCTTAAGTAATGGTGTATACTACATCATCTGAGATGGAAAAAGGGAATCTAGGGAGAAATTTAACTAAAACAACTTTTTGCTTTGATGAATTATCTGGGCTATAATGTATATGATATCTAAAGAATGGGGCCATTTTTTCTCTCACACATATTATTTGTACTAAACAACACTGTGCCTGTTTGATCATTGAATTTGCAAGTCCTTTCTGTTAGCTTTCTAAAGGCATTGTGTGTTCTTGAACCAGCCATGCAGAACCATTCTGTGATACTCCTCTAGACTGGGAGGGAAATACAGCCCTGTCTGAGGCATAGCAGAAGGAATTTCGATCTGGCAGCCACTGCCGATAAAAACCTCGAAGAGACCATTAATCTCATTTGTTTTCATTGTGGCAACACCCCTTATCACAACTTTAGTTGAGGAAGTGCCAACATCTATACCAGCAGTTACATATTAGCGGAATTAATTCTAAAAAATGAGGCTCCTGGTACTAGAAACTCTACACTATTGCTGAGGTCTTGCTGGGTTGAGATGAAGAAAGTGCACACTATAAATAGTTGATAGAATAAACAATTCTTTGTATAACACCTTGCAGGAGTTGTAATGTAATGTTAATTCTTACAGGAAGCAGCACACTTTTATGGATTAAGTGGTAGTTTTATCAGATGGATTCGTCCAAACCCTCACCAATCCCCAATGTGGTTTTTCATCTTTGCAAGAAGAAAGTCTAAAATATGTAAGTGTACAGCCATGCCTGTTACTTTCTAAGGATGCCATGACTGGATACATTCACCGTGATGGGGAGCGTGCACGATGGCAATGGTCTGTAGCTAAACAGAGACGGTGGAGAGGAAGCTTCATTAAATCAGAGCCCTTCACACAGGCAGAGCATCTGATGACTACATAGGCAGTCCAACCAGCAAATACCAGTTTTCGGAGGAACCTGAGTGATTCAAATCAATATTTTAGAAGTGGCTTCTTCACCAAATGCCAATATTAATTTCAAACAGTAGACTGAGGTGAATCATTATGATTTAGTAGCATTTTATTGTTTTAAGAATAAATGTACTATGGCTGTACCAAATTCATACTACCAAAGATAATTCTTTGCCCTATACTAGCCACAAACATCCTCAAGGAGACTCAGAAAATTCATCAGTCTAAGGGTATGAAATTACTTTCAGAGATAAGGCCTCAATACAAAACTTGTTCAATGAATGAGAGATAATGACATACTTAATTACTGTGGTCACTTATGGAGGACTTAGTGCCAAGCACTTGACAAATGTTGTCCTACTTAATGGCCACGTGGATGCAGCAATGAAAAGATATCTCCGTTTTATAAAGGACTGTGAGGTTCAGAGATAATATGTGACATGGCCAAGGTCATTTTCTTCTCAAGTGGTAAAATAGAAATGCAATCCTAGCCTACCTAAGCACCTCTTACTTATTCTTTTCATTATTCAGTACCCCTTCATTGTGATTGAATTAATAGCTAATGTGTAATGTTCTGACCCCTTATACTTGTGGAGATGATGACTTAAAGAATATGGTACCCATCAAAGAGAACCTCTGTAGAAGGATGAACCATCTGATCTTATAAAACCTTTCTAGGTGTATTTCTTTGTGTGTATGAATGTTCTGCCTACATGTATCTATGCCTACTATGTGTATGTGCCTGGGACCTGCAGAGGTCAGAAGAGGGCACTCATTCCCCTGGAACTGGAGTTACGAATGATTGTGAGCCATTATGTGACTGATAAAACCCAAACCTGAACCCTCTACAAGAGGAGCCTTTGCTCTTAACAGCTGAGTCATCTCTCCAGTCCCTACCCTCAACCAAGTGACTCAGCAGACAGGCTGGGTATGACCTTACCTGCTGCAACCAAAGAGAACATCTAAGATTGCAAATAAGAAACCTAATGGGAAGAAAACATAAGCATATAAAGGTTCTATTACTTGGTAACAGAAAGGAGTTGTATTTGGTTTATGATGGGGATGGAGGACCTTGTAAGTGTCAGAAAAAAAAATGTGTAGTATTAGGTAAGGGTAGGAACATTTTCACTGATAAAATTTAACAAGTTCAAGACCCCTTCTTTGCCAACAGAAACAGAGAATTCTGTGCCAGGGTATATGACCAATCATCAAAGATAACAACATGTCCATTCAAGAATGCCAGAACTTCTTGTAGAGTCACCACAGTGGGATAGAAAAGTCTGCTGAGGCAGGCATGAAGAAAAGGGAAGTTTACAAGAGAATCGGATGGAATCTCTAGCCATCATTGTTGTTTCACTGTTCAACAACCCACCCAGGTCAGCTGGAAGAAACTCAGAGTCATCATGCCAAAACTGTACCATCAGTGACCCCCTAACACCATTCAAAGTTTGCGTACAGTCTTATATACACAAGAAGAGAAAACATACATCGTTTCAAAACTTTGCATGGTTTACTATAATCTATTTAAATTTTTAGTCTTTGTGAAGTCATAAGTTGAATATTCCTGAAAGTAAAATGTTACTGGACTAAACTCAGGAACATGATAGTTAAGTTATTGTTCTGATGCTCAGCTAGGAATAGACCACGTACACAGTAACAGTTAAGCCTGTATTGAATGTATAGCGGTTCCAGCATTTTAAATAAACATGAAGAGAGACATTAACTTTCTTCCTCGTGTAGGAAAGGAGGCCAAGCTTCAGTGAGACCAAGAGACTTTCTCAGGATCCTGTTTTACTATTTCTAGAATCAAGATTGGGACCCAGAACTGTTGTTCTTCAAAGTCCATCTTCTTGCCCTACTACAAGTTAAGAAGAAACTGCCCGGAATTACCTCACCATTCTCTGATATCTATGTTTATGCCAAGTCCTGCTTAAGGAGCAAATCGAAAGTCTTATCAGAGAATGCTTTAAAACAGCGTTATTACTAAATCATCTTAAGAAGTAGAACGAGCATCAATATGGTCAATGATCTTCAGAAGAAGGCTGTGCTTAATGATGCCTAGTGGTATGACAAGCGGTTAGGCAGTAATTTCTCTTTGTAGAATCATCAACCTAATGTAGTATCTGGCACATGAGAAGATGGCCATTATTTTTCATCTATTCTGGGATGGACATTTTATCATATTTTTCATCTCAAGAAGAAATTCATCTCCGTGGTGCTTTCCTCCAGGTGGGCTTATGAAGGAGTCACCACTACCCACCCAGGCTTCATGGTCCTAAAGACACAACTGCATAGTCACAAGCTCTCAGTGTTTTATCAAACAAACCATATTTGGGTTCATTTGAGGAAGATAGAGGAGCTCATTTTGTTGTATGAGAATATTTTGTTGACACCTTCTGGTACAGTGAAGTAAGCACAGGCATGTTAGTCAGATAGGAGGAAAGTTCTAGTACTCTGTGGTATAGTAGAGTGACTGGAGCTGACATCAAGTTTTTAATACATTTCATTAAGAACAAGATGAGAAGGTCCCCATTATTCTGGTTTAATGATTTTATATTGTTTTATACATGTTAAGTTTTATATGTTAATGATTTATATGTATTAATTTATCATAACATACAATTTTAAAAATAAAAAACAAATTGTATGTCAGGCAGTAAGAGGGAGGGGTATGCTTTTAGTCCCAGTACTCAGGAGGCAGAAGCAGGCAGTTCTGTGTGAGTTCAAAGCCAGCCTGGTCTACAAAGCCAGTTCTAGGACAAAGAGTTCTAGGGCTACAAAAAGAAACCCTGTCTCAAAAAAAAAGATAGGTAGATAGATAGATAGATAGATAGATAGATAGATAGATAGACAGACAGATAGATAGTAGATGGACGGATGGATAGATAGATAGACAGACAGATAAATGGTGGATGGATGGATAGATGGATGGATGGATAGATAGACAGACAGATAGACTGCACATTCAACAAGAAAGGAAAACCCAGATCTTAATAAAATCTCAAAAAACTCAATGGCATAAAAAAGTAACATAAATGGAAAGTGATACAACAAAGATCTTTCAAAAATACATATATAAATGGTTGATGGGTATACTAAAAATTTCCAACATCATTCGCCATAAAGGAGATTCAAATTAAAACCACAGTGAGGTTCTACTTTAATAGCTATAACCACAAAATAATTAAGAAAGGGTGACTTTTATATACTGCTGGTAGGAATGGAAATTCACAGTCATTCTCAAAAACGTAGAGAAGAACCTCAGAAACTGAAACTAGAGCCATCATCCGCCATCGCCATGAAGGAAGTGACAGAGTTACTCACATTCCCATGTTCACTGCGGTACTGTTCGTCAGAGCTGAGAAATTGATCCACAGAGCTGTCTGTCAGCCAGTGATGAGTGAACGAAGAAAACGTAGGACATATGCAAACTAAAATATTATCTAGTTAAAAAAAAAAAAACAAAGAAAGTTGCACATGGCTGGCAGTGGAGGTCGTGATGCTAAGACACAGAAAGACAAATGCTGCATGGTTTCATTCATGTGTTAAAGCCTGAAAGATAATATGGTGGTTAGCAACTGGCAATAAAGGATATGGAGATGGATGGTTAGCCAAATGGAATGGGTCAGGGCTAATTGGTGAGCACAAAGCCTCCACCACCACAACAAAAGTCAGCCAAGAGATAAAAGAATAAAGACTTATTACCAGCAGCAGCAAGTAGGGAGATCACAGAAGAAATTCCCAAAACAATGTCCTCCCCAGAGATCATATATATATATATATATATATATATATATATATGTATATGTATATGTATATATATGTATGTATACATATATATGTGTGTGTGTATGTGTGTGTGTATACATATATACATATATATACATACGCACTGTGGGAGAATGCCCATTTTCAGCAGATTCAGTTTAAGATGTGCTTTCCCAAGAATGATCAATGTAATGCCCCATTTAGGAAGGAACGACTCTGAAGGTCATACATAGAACATATATTCAGAGCTAAGCCAGTGGGCAAAACTGCTTCCAGGGATGATCAATTCATGTGAACAGTGTGGCAGGTGGGAAAGCAGACAGAAATACCTCTGGGCATGCCCACTTTTACCCCACCCACAACCTTGCCCAAAGTTTTAGATTAAGTAAAAGGGAAGGATATATTTAAAATACCAAAGGAGTTTGCCCCCTAAAGGTATTCCTGGCTCCTTTAACAGGTTGCAGAGAGCTGGTTTTGTTTTGTTTTGTTTTGTTTTGTTTTGTTTTGTTTTGTTTTGTTTTGTTTTTAAGTTGTACAACAAGTAGCAAAATATAGTCAGGTAGGAAGAGTTAGTAAATGACCTATAGTATAGTGGGGTAATTATAGTTTATAGCAATTCACTTTACAAAGAACTGGAAGAGTTCAAGTTACCCGCATTTAAAAATGTGCTGTTTAAGGAGGTGTTAATGCTAATTACCTTAATCATTACACACTACATTGTGTATTAAATTATCACCCTGGATTCCAAGAAATATGTACAATTTTTATATGTCAAAATGTTTAAAACATAATAAGGAAGATAAGGTATTTCTAATGATATCAAAGCAGTACTAAAAAATTCTATGATTCTTTATTTGAAATGTGTGTGTGTGTATGTGTGTGTATGTGTGTATGTGTATGTGTGTGTGTATGTGTGTGTGCATGTGTGTGTATGTTTGTGTGTGTGTGTTGCATGTATGTGTATCTCTATACAAGGATGCAGAGGCAAGAGAAGAATATTGATGTTACTTTCTACATTATTTCCTTGAGACAGGGGCCTCTCATTGAACCAGACACCTCCTGTTTTGGCCACGCTGATGGCCAGCAAGCTCCTGAGATTCTCCTGTCTGTCCCATAATGTTGGGGTTGTAGGCATACACATCCATGCAAAGCTTTTTCTCTGGGTGCTGATGATTAGAACTCAGGTCTTCATGCGTGCACAGCAGGTAGTCCTACCCACTGAGCCATCTCACCAGCCCCAGGAACATTCATTTAAGATGTTCTGCAGAACGAAAAAAACCCCTCTGATTGGCAAGGTGGAGAGTGAGGGGGTATATGTGTGGCTACAGCCACAGGCAACTGGTCCAGTGAGGAGAGGCTCTGGATGAGAATGAGGTCTAGGAATGGTCTTTTACTTTTGCATTTTATTTTACTGTATTCTATTGTGTTACTTTATTTTCCTTCCGACGTATACACTAAGGGCTAAAATATGATTTCTAGCAGGCATATTTATGATCCATTCTTATAAAAAGCTTTCAAATATATACAATAAAGACAGAGTGGATAAACATGTGGGTGTGGGTGTCGGGTAAGGTAACAGCACATCTTTTTAATTGAATGTGTTTCCGGTTTTATAAAATTTAAGAACTTTCTGTATTTGCAAGAAACATATTTAAATCTTATTTTCATTTCTTTGTGTCTAGCTGTATTTCCATCAAACCTAGTTTCAGAAAAACCTTTTTCCCCTAAATGGTAAAATTAGCCTCTCTTTCAAGAGACTTTTCACTTTATAGAAAAGTGTTTTTACTCAAACCTGAACAGTGTTAATAACAAATGTGACTTCGTTCAAGCACTCATTTAGGTACTGTGCACCCCACAGCTGTTATATACTAAAGATGCACATAAAGGCCCTAAAGTAACTTCGCAACACTTCATAAATATATGCCTGTGATCCCATTATTTGGTGGCTAAGGTAGAAAGATGGTTCAGACCAGTCTGTCTGAACACTAATGACAGTAAGACCGACTTGAAACAGCAGAAGCTTCCGCCCCACTCTTTGCCCTTTATGTTGCTCTAAACCCAACAAGCTTATCAAATTAAAAAGACACTTTTCTATAAGTAAGTTTTCAAAGCAAAGGTAAGAAAACAGCTGAGTGCTGCAGTCGTGATTGGCAGGAGGAGCACAGAGCTGGGATGAAGAGCAGGATACAATCAGAGAAATTTGAGAAGATAACGAAAATATCCACACAGGCAAAAGAAAAGTACGTCTCAACTTAGACATATTGAGGACAATAATATATTAATGCTGCCATACCTGGACCATGTCCCTTCCCCTTGTACGTTCATGTTCTATGACTACGAATACAGTGCGGGGAGCCTCCTCAAGCTCTTGCCACCATTCCTTCTGCACCAGGATGGACCGCGCCCTCGAACTATGGATCAAATGAATTCTTTCTTCCTTTAGTTGCTTTAGTAAGGTACTTCACAGGGACAACTGGCAAGGTAACTAATACGATAGATAAACAAAGTTGACATATGAGTCTCGGTCTTGTCTAATTGTCTTCTTCAGTGATTGTTTCCAAACTGTTCCAGATGGAGATAGAATTAAGAGCAAGGAAAGGCAAAAGAGCGGTTCCTTTAAGAAATTAGCAAAATGGTATGCAATGAGGATTGGCGTGGGTTTTATTGTAAACCAAGTTTTCCTTTTCTAAGGAGCTCTCGTTTGTTATAAATATGGGGGAAATCCCATTAGTGAGACTTTCTAAACTACAATACCATTGGAAATAGAAAAAGATGAAAGAAAAACCTAGAGTCTTCTCAAAAAAATTATGTTGCCTTGTTATTTAGCAAAGATATAAAACACATTTTATGCATAAAGGCATCAAAAGTCTTTTGAGTTTCAAACTGATAGGAATTTGCCTGTCGAGGGTTGCAAGCTACGTGGGCATTACTAATTCACTGTTCATGTGGAAATTTTACTTTTTGCTTTAAGACTAAATGTTGGATAATTCCAGGCTGCATTACAAAAAAAAAAAAAAAAAGCAGTGATTACTCAATAACAAGTTTCTACTCACCTAAGATTTAAAGTTAACACATAAACTGAAGAAGGAAAAGTGCACATGTTAAAATATAAAAGAAAATGCCTGGCATATATTAAGTTTCAATTCCACGCAAACCTTTGAGGGTCCTAAAAACGACTTGGAGTTGTGCTCCATGACTTGTTATATACCACTGCTAAAATTCAGATCTGTCCCTCCAGAGACACTCATTTAGATTACAGGACACGCGGAGTCAACTGGAGATCCCATGTCATGCTCTACCCTTTCAAAGGGTTTTTGTAAATAGAATTTGAACTGAGCATGATGGGACAGGCCTAGAATCCCACCACTGGGGTGGGAATGATCAAGAGTGGAAGGCCGACCTTAACTATGAGGGTGTTTGAGGTCATTCTGGGTGACATTAAGACCCCATCTCAAAAAGTCAGAAGCACAAAAATACTATCTGAGTTTTAAAAATAAGTTGTATGTATGTATACATCCGTGCACACATATGTGTGTCTATATCAATATTCTATACATGAATAGGTGATACCTGCCCTCTTTGGATTCTCACAATTAAGCTAGACTTAGTAGACCTGCTGCGTACTAACATATTTAAGGCTTGTACATTTCATATAGTCTAGCCTTAGTACTTCTTGGATTACAACCATATCTTCAGCCTTAATTTTATAATAAGATATGCAGTTGCTACTTTCATTTGGCCCTGGCAACAAAATCAGAAAAAAAAAAATCAGTGCATTTTCTCATATCATTCACCTTCAAAATAAAAATCCTAGTTACAATTGTGGGAAAGGCCTCTCCCTATGCTGGTATCTACTCAAAAACAGTTCTCAAAAACAAATACATAAAAGACATGTTTTGGGATGGGAAAGATGATAGACGCTAAAATAAATAAGTCCTTCCTAGGACATGAGTAATAATTGCACTGTAAGTTATGTAAGACTTGGTGACAGGACTCTAGCAAAGGCATCCATTTATCAGTCTAAGTAAGTAATTCCATGCTGTGTGAATGGCAGAATAAGACCAGCTTCACCTGATTTATGGAGTGATTTCTTTCTTTCTATCAAATGACTGAGACAAAGGACCTGCAGGAATGCCGGTTCATCTTTTCTGTTCAGGTGCCAATTCTTTTTATTACTTCTGCTGTGTTCTTAGTGCAGACATTGTTGCCTTGTTCACAACCACTCATGCTAAATTAGAAAGCTTTAACTCTGGGCTACTCAAGATGAATTGCCCCCAAAATGTAACTGAATGCTTACTAACCTACTTGCATGCTGCTTTGGGCGGAATGCAAGGGGAAGGATCCTGGCCTGGGAGCCAGCAGGAAACGTATTATATCCATCTTCACATACTCTCCTACATCTAGCATGGTGCCTAGGAGCTAGGAAGCCCTAAAAAGAAATTGTAGAGTCGAGTTAAAATGCCCTCTAAAGCTGCTAAAGAAGCAGCAGAGCATGATGGGAGTATCCAGAGGCTCTAAATTCTACCTCTGTTGCTGTCCAGCTGGGTGGATGAAAGGCAAGTTTTGTTTGATCACCTAGCAAACGGCAAGAGTCAACCTTAGCCTGGTAGAGTTGCTGTGGTGAATAAGCCGTGTAAACATGTAAACCACCAGTTGCCAAATCAAGGAGGAGAAATCGTTTTTTTCCCTAAGCAGATCTGGGAGGCTACTTACTATGGAAAGAATGGTCTAAAAAAAAAGGCACTTTCTTCTCCATCCCTTAAGACCTAGATTGGCAAATGGATTCCTAATGCTGCTTTTAAAGGCACATGCACAAGCAAACACACTCCTGTGCATGTGCACATGGGGGCTCAGAAGTCTGCCTGCAGCCTGAAGGAACGCGAGAGTAAGAAGAGACGCCACGAATGTGTCCGTCTGTCCTGGCAATAAGCAAAGGTCTTGACCTGGCTTCTGTATTTTTTACTGAAAATGGGTTTTGTAGTTCTCTCTACCTCTGCTCTAACTTGGACCATCACTTCCCTCCCCTTCTGCCCCTATACCCAATCCTGCCTCAGTTTACAAGCTTACAGATAAATAAGGATTCCCCGGAATTCAAAGCTGAGGATATGTGCCGTTTTTCTGTCCTACACGTGTCTCCATGTCATCACACCAGGAGCATAAAGTGATTCAGACAAAAGCATGGAAGGTCGGGTTTATTTTAGGATTTGAGATGACAAAGTAATTTTTTAATATACTAAGACAGATGCTGACGTGGCATGGAGTAGAGTGTCACATACACAGAAAATATAGTTTAAAAGAGAATATGTCTGGCAAGCTGAGGCAGGGCAGGACCCCAGATTAGACACTAAATGGCTCCACTGATGACTGGATTGATGAGTACACATCCTCTTTCCTGGCAGTGAAGAATGGTTTGCAGATGAAGACCGAGAAGGAGTGCTTTCTTTTAGAGATGTCGCTAGATGTTTCATAAACAAGTGAGTGTCTTGAGGGAAAGCAGTCTTCTTAAAGAGCTAACCCTGTGCACAAAACTGCAAAAATATCCAAGGAAGATTTGCCAGCTCCCTGTGTTCCCACCTATGCCTTGATTACATGTATTAATGATGTTAATTTCAAAATAACAAGAGAGACCTCTAGGTAAGAATGGAGATGAGAAGCTGACTCTATGTGAGCAAGCTCAGAACACAGCCTGCACTCCAAAGAGGAAAAAACAAGAGCAAACTTGGAAAACACAGAAAGGTAAGGAAAGGACAACTGAGCAAAAACAAAGATGGGTGATGGAGAAACAGGAATGATCTGAACACAACTTCAGCTGGGAAATTCCCCAGTGGGAGAAGGGAAACCAGAAGCCACTTTCCAAAGACAGTTTGTTTTCTACCTGAGTAGACCAGAGGCTGCGACTCCTAGAGTAAGCCTTTCAATCGGAGCAAGCAGAGCAGGTATCCAAATCAACAGGGCACACATTGCATCATGGGGATACGAGAACCATGGCAAAGCAAAACAGCGGGGTTCCTCCAAAAGATCACAATCCCTCAGCCACTGAATCCAGACATGGAAACAATATGAGTCCAGATGATGACTCAAAAGGTTGTGAGCAAAACTTACTGATGAAAGACACACACGAGCAGATCTGTTCAACCCAGGATTCCTGTGATAGCTGGTATAGATTGTCAATCTGACAGCACCTAGTGTTGCCCAAGAGGAAGGACTGTGAGAGATTATCTAGATTAGGTTAATTGAGGTAACCTGAACCATGGATGGTGCCACTGTGTGGGTGGATTTCTGGGCTGAATAAAATGGAAAAAGAAAACTGAGCCTGCACAGCCATCATTCTCTGTGACAGAATACAAGGTGACCAACCACTTCAAATTCCTGCCCCTGGCCTATTCTCAGCATCATGGGCTGTACCCTTGAATCATAAGCTGAAAACAAAAACAAAACAAAGAAAAATGACAACAACAAAGTAAGAACATTTCCCTTACATTACTTTTACAGGGCATTTTACCACAGCAACAGAAAAAGGATATAACCAGCCACAGACGGTGGAAAGAGAGTACTCTGAAGATGAAATCAGCAGTATGAATAGATAAACCAGCAACACTGAGGAAAATTCATCAAGGAAACAGGAATTTTGAAAGGAATTAAAAATTAAATATTAAAGACAACGTGAATTGGGCTGGTGAGATGCCCTAAATGATAAAGGAGTTTGCCACCAAGACTGATGATCTGAGTTCAATCCTCAGGACCGACATGGAATAACTGAACAGACTCTCATCAGGCCACATCAGCCCACAGTATCAAAACATTCCAGGATACAAACCCAAACCTAAGAATCCACAGAATAAGAAACTAAGATAAATGGGAAAGAAACTTTTTTTTTAAAAAATCCATTCAATAAAATCATAGCAGAAATTTATCCAAATCCAGAGAAATAAATAAACATTCCAATGCCAAAGGAATTTAAAATCCCAAATATACAGGACTAGAAAAGAACTTCTCTATAGAATATTACAGTCAAGTTAAAAGATACAAAAGAGAGAAGCAATATTAAGATGTATAAGGAAAAACACAAAATCACCTATAAAGACAGGCACAACAGATTTCTCACCAATCCTCAAAACCAGGAAAGCATGAAATATTTAAAGCCCTGAAAGTAAATAACTGTCAACCAAGACAGCTCTATCTAGGCAGGCTATATTTTCAAACTGATGGAGATGTTAGGACATTTCAAGACAAGCAGAAATTAAGAGAACTAATTCATCACACACACACAGACACACACACACAGACACACACACACACACACACACACACACACACACACACACACCACAAGCCAGCACTGCAGAATTCAAGGAATATTATACACAGAAGAGCAAAAATGTCTCAATCCTGAGAGCATAATAAAGACTAAAAGTCATAGCACAATAAAATAAACAAACAAAGGGGAGCTAAGAAGGAATCTATAATGCCTAACAGAGTAAACCAGCAAACCCCTTTTACTAACAGAGAAGAAAGTAATGAGCAGGTGATAATCCAACCAACCAGGAAACTATAGGAATAGAAAAAGTTCAATAGAGGTGTAGCCGTACATTTCATGAGCCTACTAACAGAGCTTTATAGATTTTGTGACTGAATTAAGAACGAGGTCCAAGTGGGTCCTATCTCCAAAATACACACTTTGTGGGTAAAGATACTCACAGATAGGAAGTCAAGGGGTGAAATACAATCTGTCAATAAAAAGGAAGGCACAAAGAGCTGACACAGATTTTTGGTAGACTTTAAATCCAAATTAGTCCAAAGAGGTAAGGCTCATCTCTACACATTAAAAACATGGAATGATTTGTCCAGAATGCATTACAGTTGTGAATGTACAAACAACAAACATTGGTGATCCCAATCTTAAAAAAAAACACACTATTAAACACCAAAGGTCAGATAAGTCACAATATAATAATAGTTCATGATTTTAATACCTCATACTCATATCTTCATAAGTCATCCAAACCAAAAAATAAAAAAGTAAAACTCAGCTTAAAATACACTATAGGACAAATGAACAGAACACAAAGCTATAGAAGATTCCATTTGAAAGAAATAAGACATGCATTTTTTTTTCTTAGCATCCCACGGAATCTACTCTAAAAGACTACATTCTAGGTCACAAATCAAATCTTACTAAATGCAAAATTTCAAAAGAGCTTCTTATATGTTATCATTTTATAGTATTTATTATAGCTCTCTAGAAGCTAATAGCAAACAAAAAAACCCCACAAACTATACAGATGAAACTGAAGCGTATACTCTTTTTTTTTTTTTTATTAACTTGAGTATTTCTTATATACATTTCAAGTGTTATTCCCTTTCCCGGTTTCCGGGCAAACATCCCCCTCCCCCCTCCCCTTCCTTATGGGTGTTCCCCTCCCAACCCTCCCCCCATTGCCGCCCTCCCCCCATAGTCTAGTTCACTGGGGGTTCAGTCTTAGCAGGACCCAGGGCTTCCCCTTCCACTGGTGCTCTTACTAGGATATTCATTGATACCTATGAGGTCAGAGTCCAGGCTCAGTCCATGTATAGTCTTTAGGTAGTGGCTTAGTCCCTGGAAGCTCTGGTTGCTTGGCATTGTTGTACTTTTGGGGTCTCGAGCCCCTTCAAGCTCTTCCAGTTCTTTCTCTGATTCCTTCAACAGGGGACCTATTCTCAGTTCAGTGGTTTGCTGCTGGCATTCGCCTCTGTATTTGCTGTATTCTGGCTGTGTCTCTCAGGAGCGATCTACATCCGGCTCCTGTCGGTCTGCACTTCTTTGCTTCATCCATCTTGTCTAATTGGGTGGCTGTATATGTATGGGCCACATGTGGGGCAGGCTCTGAATGGGTGTTCCTTCAGTCTCTGTTTTAATCTTTGCCTCTCCCTTCCCTGCCAAGGGTATTCTTTTTCCTCATTTAAAGAAGGAGTGAAGCATTCTCATTTTGATCATCCGTCTTGAGTTTCGTTTGTTCTAGGGATCTAGGGTAATTCAAGCATTTGGGCTAATAGCCACTTATCAATGAGTGCATACCATGTATGTCTTTCTGTGATTGGGTTAGCTCACTCAGGATGATATTTTCCAGTTCCAACCATTTGCCTACGAATTTCATAAACTCGTTGTTTTTGATAGCTGAGTAATATTCCATTGTGTAGATGTACCACATTTTCTGTATCCATTCCTCTGTTGAAGGGCATCTGGGTTCTTTCCAGTTTCTGGCTATTATAAATAAGGCTGCGATGAACATAGTGGAGCACGTGTCTCTTTTATATGTTGAGGCATCTTTTGGGTATATGCCCAAGAGAGGTATAGCTGGATCCTCAGGCAGTTCAATGTCCAATTTTGAAGAGTATACTCTTGAATGGCTATTGAGTCATTGAGGAAATCAGAGAGGAAAGTAAAAGGCTGTTAGACACACACAAAAAAATAAAAATGTAACTTACCAACCTTGTTAAGATACAGCTAGAGCAATTCTAAAAGGAAGGTTTATAGATATGAAAGTTTATAGTTTAAAAAAACCAGAAAGATCTTAAATAACTTCATGATGCATCTCAAAATCCTAGACAATAAGACTAAACCAAACCCTGAAACAGTGTAGGACAAGAAATAACAATGATGAGGAAGAAACTGGACAAAATGAAGACTGAAGAAGAGTTCTTTAGTCAATCAGAATCAAACAAAGAAATGGTTCTTTAAAAAATAATAATAAAATAAAATTGACAATCTCCTAGCCAAATTAACCAAAAGAAAGACAAAGAAATCCAAATAATCATTAAGGGGTACTTTAAACACTTATATTCCAAATAACTAAAAAAAATACTGTAGAAATTCATAAGTTCCTAGAGACACAAATGACCTACCCACATTAAATCAAAAGGATATAGGAACAATATAAGAAATGCATAGCCATCAAGCAGATTGAAGCAGCCATAGAAAAATGTTCTAAGAAAGAAAAGCCAAGAATGAACTTTATCGTTGAATTCCATCAAAGCTATAAAGAAGAGTTAATAGCAGGGCCAGGTGTGTGGCTCAGTTGGGTAGACTGCTTGCCCAGTATGTGCAGAGCCCTAGGTTTGATTCCCAGCACTGTATAAACCTGCTGGGATAGCTCATGTCTTCAGCTCCAGCTGTTGGGAGACAGAGGCAAGAGAATCAAAAATCATTCTCAGCTACTTTGTGAGTTTGATGCCAGCCTGGACTACCCAATAAAAGCCATGAATTAATGAATAAAAGCTATATACATGACAAACCTCTAACCAACATTATCATAAATGTGAGGAAAAAAATGGAAAATTTTTCTTCTAAAATCTGGAATGAGTTTGGTTGTTTTTAATTAGTAACTAGGCAACTTCATTGTCACCTGTTGGAAGGGAGTAGGGAAGAGAAAGGGCTGGGAGGGGCTTCAGGGGCTCTGGAAAGCGAACATGAGTGTCCATAGTGAGCCCATACCTAAAGGCAAGCCCTCAGCACATTGCTGAAGTGAATCTAGACCTGCAAGGTAAAAATGATGTAGTAAAACATCTGTACCCTTCAGTCAGGGAAGAGACCCTAGTCTCTGTTGCAGCTCAGCCACTGGCCTTGGGCTGAGTTTTGGGGGTATTTGACAGATCAAAAGGTTCCTGTAGGTTTTCACGGATTCAGATGTTACTGAGACACCAGGAAGCCAAACTCAAGTCATTGTCTATGCTTCTGACCTAAATGAAAGACGACCCAGGCCACTCACACTGAAAAAATCCTGCACAGATTTAATGACCAAGAAAATTCAAGTAAAAATAGAGACACCGTAACCCTCTACAGACCATGCAGATATGTATTACAACGCTCTCAAATGTACTCCCAAAATAGAACTGTGAACAAAACAAAAAGAACTACCTTTCTCAATGTTCCAGAAAGCTCCAAGATTGGAGTTGCTAAAATTTATGTTCTTTTTTTTGTGTCTCATGATAAAAGGCAGACTAGACAATTTAGGTCAAGAATATGCATTTTTAAATTAATAAATAATAGTAGATGTTTCCTTTGAATTTTATTATAATAAAATCTATTGTTTGGTCGATCTCATTCAGGAAGGTTTTAACCTGTTCTGCAAAACATGCAAAGTGCTCAAACATTCCAGCACCTTCTGAAGTAAGAAAACTCAGTGGGGACAGTTGTCACTGTATCCACTCCCATCAGATACAGGATTCTCCATGGAAATTATTGTAATAGGTCAACAGCACTGTCATTTCACACAAAGGGTAGAACTTCATTTCCTGTGCTTCTATCCCCACCTCAATGGAAGCTTGGAAGTAGGATATCTCAGTGAATATAGAAAAACAACATATTTTCCTAATCGGAATAAAATTTTAAGAAAGAACTTAGCAATGTCATTGTCAAAGTTCAGGACCCTAGGAAAAAGGAGAATGCCGTTAACTAGTATTTTGATGTAACTTTGTATTTTTCGTGTTAAAAATAAAAATGCAAATTGCTAAAGAAGGAAGACAAAGGGGTGAAGTAATATGCTTGACACATACGCCTGTAAGAATTTCTTAACTTGAAAAAGTAAAATATTTTAATAATTTAAAAATACTAGAAAGGCTGGAATCACGTAGTCGATGAAGAGGCTAGTTCTCCATCCATTTTGTAAGTTGCTTGGCTGATGGGTGAAGCAAAAAGACCAGGACTCTGACTATATAGATTTTGATGTTTGTAATAAGGGACTATACCAGACTATTATTTAAAAATATACTCACCTAAATTAAAAACCTTTTAAGCTTTTATTTGGTACTAGATTCCAAGATTGGATTCTATAAATTTTTATCTGAAGTGCCCAGCCATGATGAAAAGGCTTCCTTTGTTTTTATCCACTATTTCCATAATGAGAGCAATGGACAACTGACTCAATGAGGACAGAAAAGAAATGAATCAAACACTTGATTCATGTGTTTCTAAAGGAATACAACAAGCAAACTCTTGGTCAAACAACACTATCAGTTTTTCCTTGTCTTGTTCATTCATGTCTTTGCTTAAAGCAAAAAGCTCAGCCAGCTACAATTCTCTGCTTTCCACAAAAGATATTACATGTTATGTAAGAATGTGCTAAGAAAGAAATTAAGAGCAGATTAATACATTTGTGAATAGAGCAAAGTGGGTACAGATATTTCTGTATCACTCGGGAAGGAGAGGGTTCTTTCTATTTTACCGAATTATTTTCCTTTTTAATTGTCACAGAGTAATAGTACCACTGAGTGTCACACTGGGGTCCCCATACATTCATAGGACTCCAAAAAAAACAATGGTCCAAGAAAAAGACCTGGGTTCCTGTACTGTAATGCTCCTGAAGATTCATCACTGTGTGACCACAGTGATCCATTTGATCATGATTCTGCTTTGTGCCAGCCAAGCGGTGGCCTGATAGTAGAAATTTCTATCCTGTCATTTCTCCTAATGACTAAAATCTACACAAATCCCATCTCTCCCCATCTCCACAGAGGCAAACTGCCCCTCTTCTTTGTCTGCTTTTACAAACCGTGTGTCAGCATTTTTTACATTAACTGGCCATAATGCATGTAATTTTGTGAAAGACTGACTAAAACATAAAAGTCAAATCAATTAAGAATGTGTAATATTCTACTGTAGGAAATAGCATCTTCTTTAAGAACTAATGCCTTTAGATCACCATAAATAAATCATCGAGGATACTTGTGCATAGATCTTTAACCATGTCTCTCCTTTTTCTCTGGGTTAGAAGTCAGAGAAATGTTTCTATCAGACCAAGGGGCGATAAAATCATACATACATAATTTTAATTTCTCTTCTCCCAAGAAGTTAAACACTGCATATGGCCATTGCCTCATGCATTACCCCTATAAAATAACTGTTTACATCCTCTGCTTATTTTTCAGTTGCCTTAAGTTTCTGCCATCTCATTAAATTGCAAGTATAATTTGTAATTTAAAAAGTGGTTTGGAGAAAGGCAGTTAACAAATGTGTCATCAGCATCATTTCCCTATTTCTGTAAACCTCCCCCACTGAAGCCCTTCTTAAAACGTCTAAAATTTTCCATTAAAGTGCCGGGCAGAGAATGAGACAAGACGCCTCCGTTACCCAAAGGCAGTGTTGGGCTGCCACCTAGTATTTATGTGTGGAACTGCCCATGTTATGCATTGGGAGCGTTCTCATATTTAGGACATATGGAATTCTGTAAACAGAAGAATGTCACCTTATGCACCAAAGCATTGACGTAAGCTCAAAGCTAATGTCAATGAATATAAGAGCCAGGTTCCCACCCACTCACAGCAAGGTGTGTTGTACAGAGCCTCCACGTTTAACACTCATTCACCTTGACTGAATGAAAGAAGGGCACACCGAGCACCAAGAAAGCCTGGGTCCTTCGGAACTTACCTCCATGTGCCCAGGACTCAGTTTCTGCACTCTAAGGAGTAACAGAGGGACACTTTCTTTTCACTCGTGACACCTGCTCCCAAAGATGCCTGGCAATGGTGCACTACATGTTCCCCCAGAGAACCACCGTACTCATGTCAGGCCATGGACTTTCCTCCTGCCATGGTGCCTTCTTGTCACTTTTCTCCCCTCCACACATGGAGATGCAATCCTTCCCCAGGTGGATACATTCGACCACCAACCCTCAAAACTGTGGTCCAACAGAGAGCTTTGGTGGAAGAAGGGTTGCAGAGTGGTAGAAACTGATGATGGTGACAATTGCCAGTGTCCCCTCATCACACAGCATCTGCCCATAAGGACAAGGACTATTCCCAGTGCTTCTTCTTCTTCCCAGTGTTTCCCCAGTTCCTTCCAGCTCTTATGTGGCCCTTCTCATAAAATTCCCCAAAATTCAGCTCATCTTTTCCTGTTTTCATCTTGCCCTCAAGAGATAAACATATATACTCATTGAAGACTCTTGGGTTTGATTTTAAAATCTCAAACTCTGGGGCAGAGCGTGCATGTGAATCCCTGTCACAGATACTCACTCCTGCTGGAGTTTTTGACAGAATTTCTCTTCCCTGATGAAATCCTACATGAGACAAAAAAAAAATCCCCCACTTTCTGTTTAGGCATTGATTCTGCTTGTCTTTCCCTTCCTATCAATGGGAGCTCATTGAGGAGTGATAGGATTATTGGAGTCCTATTTCTTTGATCCATTTTCATCTAAGTCTAGATCTTCTCTGCTGTGTGGTACCAGCATCTTCTCCGCATATGCCCTGACCAGACAGTGTGGTAGTAAGCTTGGTGGGGCTCCATCTATGTGACTGACAGAAACTCATCTTTAACATGAACCTCACAGATGAAGTCCTGACTCCTACCTGGGTACTCTAGACTCCGCAGTGTGATCCAGAGTCTCCTCTTTATGCTTCCTACACTGCCCTACCAGGAAGCCTGTCCTCTGCCTATCCTTTTATCAGGGTCCTCAAGATTTGTTCTAGAAAAGCCACTCCTACTAGGGTGGGTGAAGAAGGGCGTGCCATCCGAGGTTTGCGTGCCATCCGAGGTTTGGGTCTTTTTTCCTTAATGCAAACTTTCAGCCCATTTCATACATTAAATCAGAGTCTAAGTCTTAATAAAACCCTGGGAAATCCACATGCACAATAAAGTTGGGAAATACTGAGTGCATACCTGCTCCACATTTCCTGCCTTCCTCTACCAGTGTACCTATTCATTTCCTTAAATACAATCT